>NC_135781.1:5570570-5620440 GCF_028453695.1 Augochlora pura
TGTTATTCGAGTTGTGCAAGTTACGTGGCTCCGTTGTTTCTTTATTTTTCTATATTTATCAAATAATCCTATAAATAATTTTACATAGAAAATATCGTATAATAATATCGTACATACAATGCTTGTTACAGTGCTTAAAAAGAAGAGATAATTAGAAACATTTATACGTTGTACATCCATGAAATTTTGATATGTTTAGGAAAAGAATATGCAGAAGACGCGATTCATACTTTGCAATGTTATACAGCGAGTAAAGATAATATTCAAATGTCCTTTAAAACGAAATAAATTTATTGAAATTGGATCAAATGATTGCAATTTTTTAAAAATATTAAACTAATTTAATTTAAACTAACTTAATTTAGAAGAAAAAGAGTGAAAGGATTGCTAAAAAATATTGTTATTGACAGAAATGACAGAAAAAAAAGTAATAGTGTCTTTCTAAATTATATATATAAACGATTAAAGATAGTAAAAATTACAGTTCTTTTATCGTATCTTTAAAAGTTTATGTATAAGTATTGAAATTATATTTTACCTCCTTCGGTCATTTAAAACAATTATAATTTTTCTAACAATGTTTTTACTCAGTACCTAATGAACAAGATAGTGTTACATATCAATAAAAAAAACTAAAATCGCGTGATCTAATTTTTAAACAATTATTCCATTTTAAAAGGTGTTTGAATAGCAACCCTCTATAGCTTAGAATTAACGTTACTTTAAACTCGCATACCGATTTGTCAATATTTTTCAAATTTCATCCAATAAATGCTTTTCTATTATATCTCCGTCCATAATTCAGGAAATGAAACCTGAATAGAACAAAATACAGAAATCAAACAAAATACAATAGTTTACACAATGAATGCAAAACTTTACTACTATTAAATTATACTATCATTAAACTATTGCTATTACCATTCCATTTTCATGCACTATCATTCCTAAACTCCGATAACAAATGAATCAAGATTTCGATTCACATGAAATGAATAGTATTTATTTACTAAACTACGTACAAAATCGCGACTGGTTTTGTTACAGTTCAGAGGGTTAACGTACCCTTTACATTCCCTAATTTCGTTTTACAGAAACGCTTTCAAACGTTGCCTACAAAACTCGTGCTATAGAAGGTTCACGTTACACCCTGTACATCATCGCTCGAACGAAATCGACTCTGTGTCCCGACCGATTCACCGATCACCGTAAACATCTAACACGTGCTAAACGCGCGCTAATTGGGGGGGCGGTTCGACAAACAAGCTAAGCAACGAAAATAAGAGATCGAAAGCAGCGGCGCGCGGGCGGGGTTTGCGCGCGCGCGCGACGGCGGGCTAATTAATCTCGGCAGGAAGAAACCGTGGACGAATTTATCGCGGTCTCGAGGGCGCGGCATAATAAAGAGAACGTATTACTCTCGGCCGCGTGCGTATTAATCGAGGACCGGGGAGCCGCGACGTTCGGGGGAGAGAGGATGACGGGGGGGGGGGGGGGGGGGGGGGGGGAAAAAAACCAGAGCGTCGTTTATCCGGAAAAAACGGCTCGCACGTAAAGGTTCATCCTCGATAACGTTATTACGATGTAGTCGTGAAATTTCCCTCGCGTCGGCCGGGCATATTGCATTTCCCAGACGCGCGTATGATGTATGGTCCTTTGGGTGTCAAACGGAGGGGGTCGAGGCGCCGGCTGAAGGAGAACGGTTCCCCGGCAAGGAAAACTTACCCACACAGGACTTCCCGTCGGATGACAGGGCTTTTTCGTCACCGTCGCACCCGCAGAAGAAACCGCCGTCCGTGTTCTCGCATACCTCCATGCAGCCGCCGTTGTCTATCGTGCACTCGTTGATATCTACGGCCAGAAAAATTTCCGTTTGTTAGGCACAGAGAGTATTTCCATTGGGAATTTCGTACGAAAATCAATTTGGCAAATAGACGGTTGTTTGATACTCGATATCGATTAATCGTAGAGGTAAGTGACGATATACAGGTTGTCGCAAAAATTTTATTTTTGGGAAGAAGGAATTCCCGAGGGGATTTGAAGTAACTTTTTCCTTTGCGAAATTGCAATCCGTGGCTTGGTTTGTGAGTTATTAACGAAAAATGGTGACCAATGAGAGGCGAGATCGGGTGACGCGAGGGGCTCGAGAGCCAATGAGGAGAGGAAGTATAGTTTCAGTCAGCCAAGCTCATTCGCCAGTGTTTTTCGTTAATAACTCTTAAACAAAGCTGTGGATTGCATTTTCGTTAAGGAAAAAGTTATTTCAAATCACCTGAAGAATCTATCATTTCTCACAAGTACCATAATTTCAGTTATTTAATATATAAAATTGAATAAAACACAAAACTTTCAAGACGTACATCTGCATATTAAGCATTTAGTTGACCTAGTCGTTCTATTGCGAAAACTGTTATGTAATACAAGCCAACAAATACTAATTTGTTTGTACAAAATAAATAACAATTTTCAGTTATAATTTAATACTTTTTTTTATATAATGTAAATAAATTTTTACTTTTCTTTCGTACTTTTTTGTTCCATAACAGAGGTCTCAACAATTTACATCCTCATTTAAGAGACATTATAATATTTTCTTCTTATTATTTTAATATCAGTTACAAAATACACATGACCAGCGTTTTCTACTGTTCTCCAGCATCGTGCCAGCAGCGACAATCTCCATAAAAAAAAATCCCAAAGAATCCCGCAACTACGCGCGGAACTGCCTTAGCCCTTGCGGCCCGTGACACCTCCATGCATGTGAATCGCATCGCCCGGCATTAAATGCTGGGCGGAATACGCGAACGGAATCAAAATGTCTTCCGTGCCGCGGCCGTCCCACCTGTCCCATCTACCCGTCTAACGATTTATAAAATTTTTAGACCCCCCCCCCCCCCGGATCAGCCTCGTGCTCGGTTTACCAACGTCCCCGTAACGAAACCGCCGCATTACCCCGAACGACGAACCACGGTATACGTATGTATATCGGATTATAACGTGACGTGTTCCGAGTGGAAATCAATTGAAAACTCTTACCACGGGGGGAGGGGCGGGTAATTGATCATCGAACTGCAATTGATCGGTGACAAGATTCGCTCGAGATCGAAGCCGATTATTTTAGCTGTTTCGCTCTTTCATTGGCGCGCGCGCGCGCGCGGTGCTTAGCCGTTGCGCGGCAATTGCTTCTAGGAAGAGGCCGTGGTTTCTAGTGGACTCCACTGGAGTCGACGGTTCTTGACAACCTTGTTGTATTTCTAGATGTTCGAATTAATTGTGACGATCGATAAATGGTTTGCTACTCGGGGACCAATCAGTTTATTAATTGTAAAATCGGGGCGGATGAGGATTTCGCAAACTGGCTGGAAAAGGGAACGGCAGCACCAGTTATTAATTTTAAATGATTAATATTGAATTATTAACTTTAAATTATTAGCATTAAATTATTAATATTACATTATCAATAGTAATATTTAATTCTTATTTACTTTTATACTTCTTTATAGTTTTGGTTATTTGTGTCTTTTCTTTTAGAATTTAGTTCATTTTTATTTCTTTTTCTTAGAATTCTCTTTGGTCAATCTATGGTCAATATAAATGGTAAAAATTGATGTTAACATCTCATTATGTTATTTAACCGTTTCTATTTTTATCGTGTTATTTTACTCAGTCATTCTGTGGTCAATGTATGTTTCATTATCTACTCTTCATTTACGAATAAATTGATTGATCGACCGTGACTAATTTCCAAAGAAACCGTGCATAAACATTAAACAAATTCGAGTTCCCCGCTGTCCCAATTTCGTGAAAATCCGAGGCATTTCCTCCGAAATCACCGATCTCGTTGCTCCACGCCACGGAAATCTACATCCGCGACAACCGCGCGCACTTCCCGCATACACACGCTAGTAAACGGCCAGCAGCCGGACCTTGTCCTGAAACGAAGCAGCACCGTAATTCACCGTAGAACGCTCGTGAATACCCATTGAGCCGAAGGTGATCGCATTTGTCCCATAGCGATCCGCCGCCGCCGCGCCGCGCCGGGTGAAAGGGATCGGTGGAGGGGGGTCTTTTTCATACGCCGAGTAACGACTTCTCCCGAACGATTTCGCATTCTTCGACGCAACGCCACCGTCCGACCGATCAATTGTCCACGCGATGACGCTAAATTGACCGAAATAGAGGTACAAGGGTCGGCCGGATTGCGATTGCCTCGAGCACTTTCAATGACCGCCAAGAGTGCCTCCTCTCTCGACTTCCGTCGCTTTCACAACTCTGCCCCGGCAGAGACGCGGAGAGGGGGGGACCCGTCGTCGTCGGTGTATACGCGCGGGAGGGTCGTCTGCCGCGCGCCGCGCGTATATATCCGCAACACGGATGATACTCGGATAGAATGGAAGGTCAAAGTACCGCGCGTCGTCGTCGTCGTCGTCGTCCCTTTCGCCCGCGTCGCCGCGGATCCACCGGCGGGGTTTTCCAGGGTACCGATAGAATACGGCTTGATTATCGTCGCTTCTCTTTACTTTTGTCGCTGCTGAATACATCCACGACGAAAGAGATACGGGGCATAAAAGGAATTTTAGTGCTCGATACACACAATGGATGCTCCCCCCGTTCACAAAAGAAATAAGCAGATACGGGTCGTCGTAATGTTGCCCGGTGTGTGTCGCTCAACGTCCGCATAGTTCGACTTCTTGGGAGAGCGACGGTTTCACGGGCTACAAGTCCTAAAAGCGGATTTATTTCTCTTATTTAAACATGATCCGGCGAGATTGAATTGTCTTGAAAGCCCACAAAAATCGAATGCTTCGTGGTGTTGGGAAGTACAGTCGCTGTGAAAAGTAGCATACCTTTTAGAATGTAGTAACCTTTTTGTAAATAGTTTAAGTGATTTTAATTATTTATGTTAGGGGGCTTAGTTTACTAGGAAATGCCTGAAAAATTGTTTGGAAATATTGCGATTGATTGGCGTGATGAAAGAATTAAAAAGTAATGTTTTTAAAACTTTTTAAGGTTAATAGTAAAAATATTTCTTAATATTCATGAAAATAATGATGAAATTAATTATCAAAATCTTGTATTAGTTGTAAGAGAGAATGCTACATCTGATGCTCCGATTATGATAAGTACTATAATTATTCCCAAAGACGCTAACATTATTTTTACAATTTATTTAAAATACAAATATATTTTAACATCTTTTTTAATCGTTGAAAGGATAAACAAATTTTTATTTAGTCCCTGTTTCTACTAAACATTACATCTAATCTATTATACTTGTTTATCTTATTATCTGAAAATTAACCTCTTAAAAAACATAAAAATCTCCAGAATAACATATTACAGTTCACATAACAATTAAAACGCGAAATTTGCTTCTAGCAATTAATAAAAATCCCATAAATCCTGGCAATTTACTGACGATGATGCGACAAGAATTTGACGTTAATTTGAAAGTATAATAAACGCTGTACAGCGTGGCCGCGTTACACAATACTTTATTCATTGTAAAAGTTTCGAGAGAATCCGAAGACACTCTCGGTACCACGATACTTTTTCTGCTGTTTCTCGGCGCTGCTCGGGCTGGCACATATGGCGGGCATCGATCCGCTAACCGTGCAGCAGGTGCGTGGAGAAAATGCATTATGAAAGACAGGCTACAATTACAGCATCCTGTTGCAAGGGAAGATGTTCCGGAATACTTGAAATTCTTCCCTCAAAAAGTAATATTTTCTCGCCCGGGCGCCCCACCGTGAATGTTGCATCAATGTTGCTCTCATTAATTCAGTCGTGCGAACTTCGTTAGGAATTTAATGTTCCTTCCTCTCAAGCTCTATGCAAATTAATTGAATACCTTTAGAGATGCATTTCGGAGAGAGAGAGAGAGAGATGAATTTTCGCGTTGCTGTTTCCTACCGCGAGACTATAATTCAATTAGAAATCGCATTGTCTTAAATAATGTTAAATTATACAGGAAACGGTGTCCAGGCTATTTGTAGCCAATCTGCACAAAGCGTTAATTAAGTGTGGTTATTAATACACTGCGGATTTTATGCGTTTTAGGTTATTTATATCCACTATGTACAAAGCGTTAATTGACTATAGTCATAAATTGACTGTAGATTTTTTAATATAATATTTTAAGATCATTAGAATAATTTTAAGATACTGTTACATTAATTTCTTATTATTATTATTATTAAAAGAAGAAAGATATTTCTCAAGATTAAATTAAGCAATTTTTATTTTGCACAAAGAACCGCCGCCTGGCCATCGAGATGGCTCTCTAAATAAATAAAATTACGTAACAGAGCCGTAGTGATCGTTTTACCGATATCGATAATTATTAATTTGTTAATTTGCACACTCTTGTCTCCCCTGTTTATACATGTACGATAGACTTTAATGCAGTTTGCACACCGGGGCGTCGTGCAGCCCGATTGTAGCGCGTTATTAGATTTATGAAGGGCCGCGTGCACGTTGTTCGGTGACCTTGTTCGGTTACCTGCTACAGGTATGCATAATACATCTCCTTCCCACGCGCCCCTATGCTTTTCTCTCGTGTTCGTCATTAAGGGCAACGTCGAAATCACCGACGCGACTTTGATAAGCAGGAATCCTATAACTATGAGGAACATTAGTAAATCGAGAGCAGCATTGTTCGACGATTTTCAATGTTAAATAAAATTCATTAATAAATGACATATATATATATACTTTGATTATATATACGTTTCTGTAAGACTGAAGTTTCATGGTACTTGATATCTTCTTGTTAAATAGATAATCATGTTACATTGTAATAAAAATAATGTAATAATCAAGTCACTTGAAATCGGTAAATAAAGGGTTCCTCAGGTCGTTTGAAGTAACTTTTTCCTTAGCGGAATTGTAATCCGCGCCTTTGTTTACGAGTTATTGGCGAAAAGCACTGGCCAATGAGAGGAGAGCTCGGTTAACGTAAGGCAGTGCAAGGCGGTGAGTCAATACGCGGAACAGGGCTTCGGCCGCTCATTGGCTGGGCTCCGTAGCGACAACCGAGCTTGCTTCTCATTGGTTACTGTTTTTCGTCAATAACTCGTAAACAAAGCTACGGATCACATTAGCGCTAAGGAAAAAGTTACTTCAAATCATCTAAGGGACCTCTCATTTGCCTATAGCGAGTAACTTTTGGACATCCTGTAATAAACTAATAAATTCTACAACATTAATCGAGGAACTAAATATTTACAAAAATGCATGCGCGTTCCTCTTGAAATTAGAGAGAAAATAGAGAAAATTCACGTAAATAATTTATTGCGACAGATTTTTTGCCAAAGGAATTTTATTATCATCATTTATGCAATTCTATGATTTTAATACGTTTTACAAACACAGAAAAATCGATAATAAAAATGAAATGTAAAATTGGTCACTGTTAATTTGTTTTATCAATTTATATATATAATTATCTGTACAGTAGAAAATAGTGATGCGCGATAAGACAACGTCCTAAGTAAACAATGTTCTCGTTTATCGAGAACACCGTTCAACATTAATATTTGCCACTACATGCATCGATTAAACGCTCCCGGTTATTCGTTTAATTACAGTGTAGCAATTACATTAGCCCATACTTGCGGTTCGCTATCTAAATAAATTTAAATGCTGACGCTCAAACAGAGGATATATGATACCGGGTGTATATGCATAATGCATTACGCCTACCAAATGTCAAATACATGGCCGCCAAAATTAGTCGACCGTACACATTGATATGTTTGATCAGTTCGGCTCCGCGATTCATTCGCTCGGCCGGCTGGAAAATTCAACGGGCGGCATAAACTTTCCACGCGGACCGTGTCACGTACGCCAATAATGTTATAACGACTTCGTTACAGCAAAAAAAAAGAATCCCGCGCGTTTTTAATCACAATTAATATTTCACCGAGACGAACAATAGTCTCTGCTCGCCGGTGTACAATTACCGGCGGATCTCGGCGAAACACAATGCGAAAATATACGCGTTCGGGCATCGTTAAAAATCGAAATCTGCCGATATAAATTCTAGATGAACGATGACGAATATTCTAAACGGACATAAATATGCAATATATAATAATATCGTATAATATTCGACAAATTTATGTATCCGTGAATTTCGTATGAATTTATCGCAGGCGACGTTCGAATAAACAATTTCGTCGGCGGGAAAAAGGAAACTAGCGTCGAATTCATTAATTAATATAATAATTAGCTGCGAAGAGATTCGAAGAATTTAGTGACATGAAAATTTCAAAATACTACGTTAATTTAAAGATAAATTGTTGAAACAGAAAAGACATTTTAATACTATTTTCGTTTCGTTGATATCGCGATTAACGCGGGTAATTCTTATTTTGCTTAAAATTCAGTATTCAACTGTTAATACATTTCGAGACACAATCGGAATAATTGCAAAATAAAGGGACAAAACCCGACGGAAGAGCTTTTATTCCAGCTTCTAGTTCCGAATGCTTTGAGCGCGTCGCAGCCATCATTCATTTTTTAACTAACAAGCGCGTTTCAAATTTCAATTGACTTTCGTCGGCTGTCTAATTTGGCCAGGAAAAAACCGTGTCGTTTTGAGAGCGCGACCTCTCTCCCTCTCTCTCAAAAGAGAGAAAACTAAAAATTAGAACATCTCAAAGCGAATATAAATAGTTGTGTACGCGAGACAGGTGTGCTCGCGCGAATCGTCCCGCGTTCGTTGCGGCGATTCAAAAAAATAAAAAATCACCGCGGGCACGCGCTGCGAGGTAACCGGTAATGAGATACTCGGAAAACTGAATGCGCGGCGCTCCATAAAGGTGAGAAAGGTATGTGCCGGGCCGGTAAGAAACGTTCGCGAAACGTAAACCGTTGTAACAATTTTCCTGGAGGTTATAACAACGCCACCGGTGAAACACGCTGTTAAAACGCCCGGGCCGTTCGGACAAAAGAACAATGCCGAGAAATGAGACCCGCGGAAAAAGGGAGGGCTGCGCTGAAAAATGCCCGAATATTCGCGAGACTTCCGATGGGAACTTCAAACCGTTAAAAATATAAAGGCGATGGACCACAATGTTCCGCGCCTTGCGAAAGGATAATTTACGCGGCCGCGGCCATTGTCCGCGGAAATTGGGTGAAATGTAATTCGCATCTCTGGTTACTGCTTTTGTCGTAGGGGAAGATTAGCCTGCGCCGGTTGTTATTGATTCGGGAAAGTAACGAGCCGGCGAGAACAAAAAATCGCCGCGAGATATTCGAATAGACGTGAAATTTATACAATTTATAGGCGTATGGGGGTGAAACGAAATATCGAAATAGTCGTTGTCGATGAACGGAATGTTGTTGCAATCTTAAAAAATGAAAAGAGATTTTGCTTTTTATTATTTTATTAGATAATTTTCCATACTGTTATTTTTATGATTACACTGTGTTATTTATAAAAATAAAAATTGTTTAAGTCAATTATGAGTAACGAAAGTCAAATGAATAAGCTATTGTTGCAATCTTAGAAAACTAAAGAAGAAGATTGCGATGTTTCTTATTTTATTTGATAATTTTCTACAGTCATCTTGATGACTAGACCCTGTAATTTATAAAAATAAAAATCGTTTCATCATATTTGTCGTAAAAGCGTGAAATCCAAAGTCAAATTCACAACCGCATAAAATTCTAAAATGCAAGTCTCTGTCAGATTTCGAGGTTAACAAGTCCGTTTACGGTCGATTGTTAATAATACCGCGGACAGCAAAATATTGTAAAGGGAACAGCCATTTACCGGGAACACCGTAGGGTACGGTATAAAAGATGCGGGTGAAGTGGAAGATGCATGGAGCGAGAAATTGGATATCGTTGATTTCGAGTGATCCCCGCGATCATATCGATGTCATCAATGAAAACGCGATCGTATATCAAGTTCTTCGCTTTGTGCAGCTTGCATTTCATCCGCATGTTTTATAACTCTTCCGTTCCACTTGTGGCGAACGAGAGTATCTACTTTCACGGTTTCCCCTCCCCGTGCACCGCGGCCGTACGATGTCTTATTAACATTCTAGACTCCCGGATTCTAGATGATGGAGTTATCCAGATTTTGACCATTTTCTACCGCTACCCCGTTGCCCCGGATCACGGGAACTTACGAAACTCTTGCTAAAGAGCACTCGATAGAGAAGTTGAGGCGCCGCCCCCGAAGTCGTTTCCGGGTTGCCACGGTAGAAGCTCAATTATCCGAACTAATTAGAGAGCGAGCAAACGGAATGATTGTTTTCGCCATCTTAATTTTGCGAGGGGGGACACGCGTGGTCTGTTATTGAAGCTCAAAGACTCTGATATTATTAGAATATAACTAGGATTGTTAATATTCGGCTGAATATGGAACTAAACAATTTTTCATATGCCGTGTTTTTTAGTAAGAGGAATAAAGGCTGAATAAAGTTAATTAATTAATTATTTTTTTCGTTGCAATCATTTTGTTTTGTTAGTTTGCAAGCAAATCATGCTAGAATATATGTCCCAATTTTTTCAAACTAATTTTTTCTTTGCTGATTCTGTAATTATGTACTCCAATTTTAATTTAATGCGCTACAAATATATTTCGATTTTTCTGACATTTATAATTTTTATTTTCTATTCCAAGCTTATATCAAACATATAAAAATATGCATGATTGGAGCTCCATTTTATTACAGTATTCTATCATAGCTATATAAATCCTCTCGCTATACAATATACATTAATAATTAATTTATACGAAAATCTTCAGCAAGCATTTTTCTTCCAATTTTTGACAAGACATACTGAAATAATTGAAAAATATTCAGCACAATTAGCAAATAAAAAATATAATACTTCCCTATAAATCTTGCTTCATGAACTAAAATAAATAAACATAAATCTTCGCTTTATATATAGAACGTTTCTTTTATATACGTTTTTAATTCGGAGGTAAATTGGGGCGTCCACCCTGGCACAGAGTGCTTCGGTTTTTCCATCGTAGAACTCACTTATCAGCTATAAGAAATAGCGTTGAACCTTTGACAGAAATCCATCCTTTCCTCGCGCACGAGTTCCCCAACTGCAGTAGTAGCAGTGCACGTTAATGGAAGCTTCTGTGCAAGAATTTGACATGCGCTGAAATTACAATTACGCTGACCGACTATTCCCGAACTCGAAATTGTTTAAACCTACTCTACGCTGAAACTCAATGCCCCCATAAACGATAGCTTTGTGCTGTAACATTCTCTGACGAGCGGCGGATCCATCGCGAAGTTCTATCGCACAAAGAGATTCAACGTTCCGGGATCGCGATTAAACAACCTAACAATGTGTCGTGCGAACAGATAACGCTGTCAATAGTGGCATTGTTAAAAGTTACGGATAGAGGCGCAGGCTGTGCTACCTGAAAGAAAAATTTCACTTTGTAACGAACGAATCTCACTTTATAACGAACGGATCTCACTTTATAACGAATGAATTTCACTTTATTCAATCAATGTTAAATGGAAGATCTTCGTTGTATTGTAACAGCTGAGATAAATAAAATAAATAAAAAACGCCGTTGCATTGAATAGCGTATGAGACGAATGTTTCCTTTAGCAAATTTTTTACACGATTCCGTACGCTTGCGTTTTGTTAATAAATAATTTTGTTAATAAAGCCTGTGTCGATTTATTTCATCGCGTGTATCGAGTTCAATTTTTCAATTGTTACTGCCGATATTTTTCCTTTTCGCTGTAACCAAGATGGAGGTCGTTTATAAAGTGAAATAATGCAAGTGACTAATACCAAATCCCCATAAATAAATCCACCAAAAGATAATCTTTCAAGAAGAGATTCTTGCAGGTTGTTTACAAAAATAACCTCTTCCCAAAAACAGGCATAAATCAGCCGTGATTTAGGTGATCCGGGCGCAAGGGGTGTCCAAGCTCGAGCCAAAAAACTTTCCATCAGATTCCAACTGTAGAATGACTGTAGGCGTAACTGTAGAATGACATACGATAATGTTCCGGGGGTTGAAAGAATTAACGGGCCCGACGTCCAAGAGATTTACCGAGAAAGCTGCTCGAAATTAAATTTCGTTCGGATTCGCGTCCCGTGGAACCACCAGGAAAATTACTGGCCACGAATTCTTCTAATTTCTCTTGCTGTCCACCGAAACATCGGAGCCCGACAATAAGCCGAGTATAATTTTGGTAATGAATCCTCGGAGTCCGCGCCGTACGATAAAGTAACCAATTACCGTGCTCTGGTGGCGAAGCTCAGAAGTTATGCTACTGAAAACAACCTCGGCAACTTAATTGACATTTCTCAAGGATCTGAAGGTATATTTGCAATGCATGTGCAGAATAAAAAGTTAATACTTAATGTAGTACTATAAATTTTATGTCTTATAAATTTTTAAAAAAGAAGACAATTTTTAAGGAAGAAAATTTCGCGAAGACAGTCTACAAAAATTGGAAGAATATTTTATTTCCGTGCTTTGTATATTTGTATACTATACTTTAATTTAATTTTAAGGAATTTGCGATGTTAATAATACGTGAAAATAAAATAAAGCATCGTAATTGGCTATCGAGCAGTGTCTAACCTCTCTGCCCCAGCGACGCCGTGATTCTCGGGTTTTTTTCGCGGGCTCCTCTCGTAAAACGTTTGCGAAGCCGATCCTCGGCGCGCTGTCAACTTGTAATCGGAATTCGGAATGTGGAGGAGCGTTTAAACGAAGCCCCTTAAATCATTCTCTTTTCTCTCGGCGGGCCGACCTCGACGACCCCGGCGCGAAAACCGCTTTGAATGCAAAGTAACGGTGGCAAATCGAGAATACGGCAAACAAGGGAACCGAGTTACGTGCGACTTCCGACGCGACGTCCCCGTGTCGGCCTTGGGATTTTAAATGAGCGGCGCGGCTCAGCTCGGGCTTCGAGTATTGACACGCCGCGCTCGTTACGGGATACCGTGGAACGATGAAGCGACAAATATTATGATAGGAGGCGCGACGACGGAAAATCTGTTCCCCGCGCGGCACCGAGTCCTTACGGAACGATTCGCTCGCGCGGGCTTCCGTCGCCGCGCCGTTTTCGACGGAAACCGAGCGCGTCGCAGATTTTTTCCGAGCCGCCTTTCTACCATCCAAGGACCCCGATCGTTTCTGCTTTCCATTTTAGCCCCTTAAGTGACTGGACCGTGACACTCGCTCGCGTTATGCACGCACATTGTCTGCGACGTATGCGAAAAATTGTCTCGTGGTCTTAAACGAGTGTCTTGTACGCCATTTTGATCTGCTTCTTGATTGTTTAATAATAACATTAAAAATTATACTGTGAGTAAAAATGGTACTCGGACACCTTTTTATAGCGATATAGCTTTTTTCAAACTGGAGGGAATGACGCGAATTATTTTTTAAAAGGAATAACTTACTGTATGAAGACTAATGTATTCTGACTAAATTATTATTAGAAATTCTCCTTGAATTTTGCTCCTACTTGGAACGACAAAATTAATACAAAAGATCTTTCACTATTTCCCTGAGCTATAACACAAATGTATTTTGCAAATTTTATATTTTACATTGAAAATTTTATCGAATTCGGTTGACGTTGTTACGAGTTACAAACGGTTAAAGATAGCGAAGATATTTGTTCCCGAGAAGTTTAAAACCGAATGGCAAAAAATACAAAAAGAAAAAGCGTTCCGCAGTGGAAGACTCGCTTGACTCTTTGCACCGTAATTTCTTCCGCGACTGCTTTTTCGCCTCCGGTAAATTGTCCGACGGGACGAAACAATTGCTGTTCCCCGCGTGTCTTCATTTTCCTCCGGTCCTCGATTTTAATAATAAAAGAATTACATTCAACTCCGACCCGCGACGACGCACGGGGTTGAAAGGCTTTAACAAACTATATTTAACTTCGACAAACGCATCGCACGAAATACAACGCCGAAGAACACGAAAATTCAATGGGGATCTCGCGTCGAGATCGCGAGACGACACTGAAATTGTACCACGGATGATTCTCGCTCGCCCAAGTCCCTTTCAATTTAATCGCCATTAAATTACAGCCATCGCCATTGGGAACGCGGGCGTATCCCCGACCTCCATTAGTGTCTTAGTTCTTGTGTACCCGAGCTTGCCGGGCCCCGAGATTTAAACAGAAAATCCGGGAAAATCAGCCCCCGCGAAGATGCGGAGCCGCGCGGAGGGTTCAACAATTTTCCGGAATTATTCACGCTGGGAGTGGAGCGACGTTCTTTCGCGAGGGCGGAGGCCATTAGCCGGCGTCGCGACTTAGTTAAATTCAGCGGAAGGCAAACGTTTGTTAAGTCGTAAACTTAATTCGATTATACTAATAGTCCCGCCGAGTTGGTTTGCAAAGTGGCGGAGGCCGACGCGACGGAGCTCGTTCGGCCGTCCCGAACAGAATCGGGATTTAATATAGTTTTTAACCGGCGCCATGCTGGACGACGTGTACGGCTGGATGTAATTAAGATGCCAGACGTAATAAATAAACCAAGGGCCAAGAAGAGAAATTAGGGTTTTCTCGCGATAATATTCCATTTGGGGCTAGAATATGAACATTGTTACTGGAGTGTCTTGTTTTTGAAAATTCACATGAGAAAATACTATAAAAATTCAATAAAAATACTATAAAAATTCAATAAAAATTCAATAAAAATTCAATAAAAATTCAATAAAAATTCAATAAAAATACTATAAAAATTCAATAAAAATTCAATAAAAATTCTACAGAAATCCTACAGAAATTCTTTAAATATTCTACGCAAATTATGTGCATAAATTACCTTAATAAATACGACGAAAAATTAAAAAATAGAATTACAGCCGACCCTAACCATACCGTGTCACGTTTTTACGACAAACGTCCACTCTTCGAATATTAACCTACCGCAGTCCCGACTGCAGACGGAAGATTTTCTTCCGATTCTAATCTCGCAGCAGAGACGTTCCAGTTAGCCAAACAAATTTCCCTGTCATCCCCGGTTTGCATAAGATGACCTATGGAAATTTCAATTTCCATAAAGACCCGCAGTCTATTTGTACAGCTAGCGGACCGCTAAAAGTGTCAGCGCGGTACGAACGGACGCATTCAATGAAATTTTGTCGTATTTGTCAGGTGTTCCGGGGCGGACTGAATTACTATAGTCGGAGAACAGCTACGGTCACGGGGGATGAATCTTCAAAGGCAATTAAAGTTATAAAAACAGTCGGAATCGCGTTTCCCGCTTGTTTTCAACGGGGCGTGCAATTTAATGCGCCGAACAACGTTCAAACAAAGCGTCGAAATCGTGGGTAACCTGTTCGCAGGAAATTATTTCAAGTAACATACGATCGCGACGATAAGCATCCATGAATTTCAGTTTATTAGAAGAGAAGAGAGAATTTTAATACCCCTGTTATTATTCGGAAGTAGATATGAAATAATATCGTACCTGATATCGCGTTTATGACAGAAGAATTTAACCCTTTGTTGTAGCATTTTCTCTGCAATTAATATGACTCGAATTTTTTCGATCGCACTAATTTCTTTGAAGAAAAAGGAATTTTATATTTATTGTGTGCTTACACCCACACGAATGTTTAAATATTTGTGACGAGAGAATAAAATTTGTTTCTTACTTAAAGGAACGAATTCGTACATAATTTCTTATTATTATAAATCTTCATCACGAGTCCGTCTCGTTAAAGTACGACAAAGGGTTAATAAGAGTTCAATAGTGTGATTAAAATTCATTAGAAGTTTTATTAAAAAAGTATACCAAAAAACACGTTTCCGCGCAGCTTATAAACTAGAGTGAACAATTTTCCAATTTTTTCCTCTTTAAAGTAACCCTTTAAAATTATGTTTCAATTTTCCACGAAGATTCGCAGCCGAGTGATCAAAATTGACAGAGACCAAGAACAGAGTTAATCGTCATAGTTTTTGGGCACTGACGATACAGAGTCGCTATCCAATATTGCAATAGTGTAAGCCACTAGCCTACGGAGTGGATCCATGTGCAGGCTAATTCGATTGCGGACCCGGATCGTCTAGAACGGTATTACGGGGCTCGACTAGGACCGTGCGCGGCCGTCAGAATCTCGTTAGGTCGGTCATCTCCCTCCAGGGAATTGTTATCGAGCTATCCATCGGTTGGCTGTTCTGAAATTTTGCGCCACGAAATGAACGACAGATGCAATTACGACTGCCGTTGAAGAACGCCGTCGTTACACGATCTCTCCGCGTTCCGTGAACGAATCCGCTCGGACCCCGAAGAACGCAGCACGCCCGGCGAAGTTCGCCAGCGCGAGCGCCGCGTGCGCGTCCCTCTCGATAGCGAAGCGTGTCGCAATTAAATCGCGGATTTTCATGGAAATATAAATTCCGCCGAGTTCGGTTCGGTAACGCGAGATTAAATGCAAATCACGATTTATCTACCCGCGTGTACAAATGTTCCAGATTAGGCGGATCGACGGATTAAAATATTTGCTCGTAACGTTGCGCGACCGAGTCAACGAATATAGATGACAAAATAATATTTGACGATTTTTCAAATTTTCAGCGCGGATTACGGAATCAGCCTGCTCTGATATGGCGAATGGATTTTCGTTAAGGCATTGTTACGCTTCGGATCGATTCGATTGATCTCGCAATTTTTGAGAACTTTGAGCTTGTCCCAATGTTCAAACAATTTTCATATATTTTCATATATTTTCATATATTTTCATATATTTTCACACGTTTTCGCATATTTCCACGCATTTCAAGGTTCACAGGAAATTTTCATTTCACTCATGGTTTCACGGAATACGAATTTTGCTGAATTTATTCGGAAATACCTTTCACATTTATCGGTATATAATAAAAGTTACCCTTTTGTAGCTAGCAAAATTAGGGACAATTTATGGACGACAGGACGCGTTGTAACGACTTTCAAAATGAGTTCTTTCGAAATCAGCACTTTCTGCGGAACCACTTCAGTTAAAGTAATTATCGTCGACAAGGGTGGGGGCAAGAATTTTTCATGAAACTTTAAATCTGTTTGAAGACTCCACGGATAATTTAAGTTTCGGCAATTAAACTGGAGATTGAACGCTTCAATCTGCATCGCTAGACCCTTTTGATACAGCTCTTAACACTTTTTTGTCTTATTTTCGCGTTTAACGTATCGGTGTAGCCGCGTTTTGCGTCTCGTGTCATGTCAAAAACCGCAATTTATACGTCGAAGAGCGCGGAGTCACAGAACCTGTCTGTCTACCTGTCTGAAAAAGGTGAAAACAGGTGTCGAGTATTTCTCTTGACCCTATGTGATCCAAATTTCTCATACGAAATTAATGTTATTTTATTATTATTTATATTATTACTATTATTATTATTATCTTTATCGATCTTTTATTATTTACATATCGCAACTTTTTGTTAAACAAATAAGAAATGTATAAAAATTCTGATCTATCGGATTCTAATATCAAGCGATGCAATCCGGGTTCCTAACCTCTAAAAAAACTACCCCTAAATTTGTTTAAAATAACCTCCAGACCTGTCTAGTTTCTACCGTTAAGATGAAACAGTTCTTATCGTCATGACGAAAAGAATCGATGTTACCGAATGAATAAAATAAAGGGCTCCATCTCCGGCGACGGCCAACTTGATAATATTATTACATCGGGAGAGGTATAGAGGAGCGGTGGCTTTCGGGAAATCCGATTCCCCCTTAAATTGGTTACAGGGATTAAACTACTTACCGATACAAGTTCCGTCGGGGGTGGCCTCGTAGCCCGGCAGACAGGTGATCGACAAGCTGTCTAGTATCGGTTGATCTTTCAGCTCCATTGGCTGGGCGCACCGATAGGATCCTGCAGTGTTGATGCAACCGTATCGACACATTTCGGTCTGCAAATCGGGCTGAGCGCACTCGTCCACGTCTGGAAAAGAAGCGCAGAATATCCTGTGTTTCCCTTCGGATTTACTAAATCAGTGAATTCGAAGCAGCATCATTTTGATAACAGGGTTCGAGGTTATTCGAAGCAATTCGAATAAAACATTCGACTAAGGCAATTGTTCGGGTGAACTCATTTTAGTCGAATATTTTATTCGTAATTAATTATTCTATTAATTTTAATGAGTTTCCTTCGAATTATTCTTTAGTTAAATGATTATTTAGTCGAGTGATTCTTCATATAAATAAGTTTTTATTCTAATAATTTGGTAAAACTTGTCATTTTTATTATAGTAATTTTTAATATTTTTTATTTGAATAATTCGAATAAATTTCTTTATTACAAATCGTTACAATACTTAAACCGAAATATGTACCCAAGGCAATATTTTATAATATTGTATGAGTCACGCCATTTTGCGAAATAAAAATTTCTTACATCGATTATAAAAAACAGGAATGACGGAAAAATAAATTTCTCCGTTCAATAATTTTTGAAAGTAAAAGAAATTGTAACATTGTTATTAAATTCTCCCTTATGTCTCTAAGATTTCAATCTACAGTAATCATGAATATGATAATCGTTTCTCCAACCTCGGAATTATTGCAATTATAGTACTGCATATCAGTTTCGATATTTGCTAACTTAATATCGATAGCAAAATAATACCGATCATGAACCTGCACTTGATAACTATTATACTATAGTATAATATATATTATAGTACAATGGACTAGAAAGACCGAAGAAATAGCCGATAAAAAGCATGCCAGTACCGTCGCAATACCGATATCTCGAGCTTCGACGCAAGTCCGCGTGTCCAATTCGTTACACCAACGCGTAATTATTTCGTAATCGAGATCCCTCCTAATTACATCCGACAGTCCGTATTCGGTGTGCAGTACTTAAACGTAGGGTTAAGTTTAATGACGGCGCGGGTTAGACCGCGCTGTCGGCGCCCGTCTCGTATCATCGTTACTCTCGTTACCTTATACGGTAGTTTATAGGCATAAATATGATCGGTTTCGTTCTCTTATTTTCTCCTTTATGGTCCCGCTAATGAGCGGACCACGCCGAGTACACTAACGAGCATTATGCAAATCCCGTTTTCCGTCGGGAAACCCCAAACGCGACGGAATTTCATGAAACGCTATCCGGCCGCCCCGCGAACGGGTTATCAAACGGCGGATCGTGCCGATTTTTCGGACATCGGTATTTCGATCTTATCGTCGCGCTGATAAGCACCGTGGATTACGCGGTTCAGCGTCATAGCGTTTTGTTTATGGCTCTGCGTGGAAATTTCCTGGGGAAGTGTTGCAGTACGTTCGAGGAAATATTTCATAACGGGAGGAGGCTGCCGCCTCGAGATGCCTTCTCGCGAGATTCCACGGATACCTAATAAAGCGCTATTAATCATTAATATTTTAATACGGGGCGAGCTTGCGTCGCGAGGATAAAATTCTGCGCGATTTTCTCGGGTATCTACGAAAATGGAACATTGCACGGAATTACTAGGAGACTGTAGACACAGTTTGCCGCGCATAGGAATTACAACTTTGCGAGTTGCGATAAGTCGGATTAAATTTGAAGTACCCTGAAACGTTCTTTGAAAAATGAATGAAAGGAACGAGAGAAATGCAAAATATTATTAGCTCAGCTCTATTGCCATTATATCGAATTCGAACCAGAAAACAGAGCTGAAAGACTAAAACATAAAAATAATTATTATAATACTGGTTGTATAGTAACATGCAACATAATATACATAACCTAGAATATTGTCTTTCCTTTTCAATTCAAGTGTTACAAAGTATAGCAAAAGAAACAATTAAAAACCATCATAAAACAGGTTATAACTCTCTTAGAACATTCATTTGGCAAGGTTCCAAGCAAAGAACATGGAAAATAGTGAATAAATTTTTTGGAACATGGTAGAACTATCTTAGAGGCTGAGAAACTTCTGACAACAGCAGCAGTAGAAACAGTCAAAGAATTGGAATAGATAAGCGCCGTTTTAAAATGTTCATCGAGGAAGGTGTCACGAGAGTAGCTAGGAAAATAATGGAGAATCTTTCCGGTACATAGTAGAAGTACGCCAGAAAGTACATCGGGAAAGGTCTCGCGAGAGTAACTTGATAAATATTGAAAAATCTGTTTGGGACATGGTGGAACTATGTCAGAAAGTGTATCGAGGTAGGTCTCGCGAGAGGAGCATAAGACAAAAAGCATGTCGCAGCGAGGTAGAGCTATCTTAGAACGTCCAGGGAGAGAGAGGTCTCGCGAGAGGCGCGCGAAGAACAATCGAGAACCTTCTTCGAACAAGTTCAAACGATAATATATTTATCGAGAACAGATAAGTATACACGTTAACCACTTTGCTCTGTAATAACGAGTCAGACTCGTAGTGAAGATTTTACGCAAGATCTACTGAATATGAATATTATTCATTTCTGCTACATCGAAGTACGAATAAATTCTTCCGTTACCAAAGTATAGAAAAAGGCAGAAAATTGTCTGGTCCTGTTAGGAAAATTATTAAGCACGAATAAGTGCTAATCGTCACAGCATGAAAGGAGCGATAGTGCAAGGGGTTAATTCAGAATATTTACTACCTTGTTGCTTTTAAAATATTATAAAACAGCAGGAACTGTTTTTAACCCCTTCCCGTGCCCTTTAGCTCGACGAAACTCGGGCCCGAGCGGTCCGCATCAACGCGCGCTAAACAGACCAGACTGATGTTTGTATACAGTCGCAATACGATCCGAAATGTAGATGCCCGTAATGCCTGTGATATAGTCAATTTTACGCGATACTAAAATATCACGGCCTTCACTACACACTTTCGTACCTTGCATTTTGAAGGGGTTTCTTAAATTTTAATAATTGAACTGCTTCGTAACAGCAACGACAAGAATCGTGACTAACTGTTCTGAGGTACTGAGAGGAACTAACATTCAGTCACGAGCGTAACGGGCAAAAAATCAGTCCGCGAGCTCGGCTTGTTATGTTTACGTTTGGCCCAAGTATGTGTTCGCGACACAGACTCGCGATGTTTATGTTTGGCCCAAGTATCTGTTCGCGAGTCTGACTCGCGATGTTTATGTTTGGCCCAAGTAACTGTTCGCGAGTCTGACTCGCGATATTCGTGTTTGGGCAAAAATCTTCATCGTGAGTCTGACTCGCTAAAGTACGGGAAGGGGTTAACTCTGTTGAAAGCTGTCGCGATATTCTTCGATCCATTCGACTGTTTGCTACATGTGCGTATACTTATGGCCGAGAGGTATAGTCGGTCTACATTACCGTAAGTGCAGGTTCACGCGAGACGGAGTTACACCGGTGTCGCAGCGTCTCGCGCGAACTCCCCGGCGATTCAATATTCGTCGCATTCCGTTTCGAATGGATTATTGAAACTCCCCCGCGAGTCGACGATAAAACAGAGCTCGGCCCCGGGGCGAAAAAAGACGCGAGGAAGAACTGCGGCGGGATGGGAACCGGAGGGGAAAAAAATGTGGAGGTAAGAATTCTGTATTACCTTGGCAAGTCTTCCAATCGTCCTCGAGGATAAAACCGTCCGGACAGAGACAAAACACCCGGCCCATCGTCGACAGACATGTGTGGGAGCAGCCCGCGTTGTTCACGCTGCACGGGCCGGCGTCCTGGCACGTGTGGTTGTCGGCGGACAGCACCGAGTCTTGTAAACCGTCGCAAGAACATTCGTAGCCGCCTATGGTGTTCCGGCAAGTGTCCTGACAAGGCCCGTGTCCGTTGTTCAACAAACACTCGTTGATGTCTGAATAATTACCGCAGAAATGAACGATCACCACCAAAGTTTACGCGCTTCGCGTGAACGTGCAAGGGGCCGCGAAACAGCGTCCGTGGCATAGCTGGACTTTCAACCCCATTAATTAAAATACGGGGTAGCTAGTTCGTGATGACGATAACAATAGCCCGAAATAGATAAATTAGCAAAGAACAGTTTCAAGCCGTAGAAAATTATTAAATAGAGTTATTTCCACTTGATTTAGTATTTTGTAAATAAGATTTCAAAGCCGCTATTATAAATAATTATTAAAGTTTAGTGAAGTGATTATTTTATATCTATATTACTAAATGTAAATATTGAATAAAAGACAGCTAATTTTTATCGGTGAGAATGTTAACATAATCAAAGTTAAATTTTGAGTAAAATAACTTGTACATACAGCTCATTTTAAGTGCAAAGCCTGTGAACATAATCAGTGTACCATCTTAAATAAATTACAACGGAATATGTTTCTTTGCAATTACCTACTAAATTAAAAGCCCAGCTATGCTACACATATAGATCATCGAAACGTCAGACAACAAACAGAAATTTAAAATGCAATGAAAATAATTGTGCGTCGCTTCGATCGAAGCTCCAACAATTTCGAGCAAGTCTGTACTTACATCGTTTCGATCGAATCGCTGTTAAAGGTGCGGGCACGCCGAACACAGGCGACAAACATCGAAAAAAGGAACAGCCACAAAAATAAACGATACGGCATCGGCGCATGCGAGAATAACGAGCGCACGAAAATACTTTCGTTGCATAATTTATAATCGTTGCGAACAGCGGAAATTCTCGGCGCGGGTTAATAATGGAACGCGCGTACCAAGTCACGGGTAACGTTTGCTTTTGCACTTGTTGCTTTTTGCGACTGGGGAGGGGGGAGAAACCGTCGAGGTTCCGCGGTCGGTACGATCCCGTATACATATATTCCGATGGAAATCACTCACCCCTGCACAAGAACCTGTCCTCGTCTAGTTTCATTCCCTTCGGACACTCGCAACGAAAGGATCCCGGCGTGTTCACGCACTTATGCTCGCAACCTCCCTTGTTATCCTTGCATTCGTTCACATCTAAATTTTCAATGAGTACGTGTAATTCACGGAATTTAGGTAACTTCGCCGGCACGTCGTTCCCGACACCTCCGCGCCCGAATAAACGGTTCGTTTAATGATACCGGACGAGAGCGAGATTCCGCTATTCCCTGCCCGCCCCGCCGGGGAGCGCGCGCTCGCTCGAACGGATTAACATGATTATTGTTGGAAAACGGCGGCGTTTACGTTGAAAAGAAATCGAATCGTGGAACGGTCCCGCCTTAATCGTACCGTATCCGATCGATCGTAAAACCGTCTATACTCCGCGTGAAAAAGATATCGCGGCTTACAGTTTTCCAGATTTTATATCGAAGGCTGAATAAGATACATATTTTCTTCTGCTGGTAATCCACGGTATATATGTGTACAGAAAAATGTGAATATCCTTCGATAAATAGAACGATGGCTGTTCGTAAACGTAAAAGAACTGTGAAATATTAAGCATTGAATATCATTCGTTCATTTATTGCTGTATTATAATTTTTTGTTAAATGTGGTATTATTTTACTCCACTGTCTCTTTTGAACAATTATTTCTCTTTTAAAATCAAATTGTTCAGACTGGCAAAAATTCAATTCGATTTGATTTCTGTCTCATAAAAATATTTTTCAAGAATGTGCAAAAATAATACGCAAGTCGTAACGTGAAATAAATAAAAATATAAAATAGAAGTATCTTATATATAAAAATTAGTTTAATCTTAAGCTGTGCTATCTTTTTGTCCGGGAGTGTACACACAATTTAATATTAATATAGGTATAGTAAAATCATTTACTAGCGACTTTTCCGGCGAACGCTTCGAACGTGCATAACACGTGGCAAGTATGATTCTATTCGGTAAAAATTATTTCCGATATATGGAACGCCGGCACTTCGTTCATTATGAATATAGAGTATTTAATTAAACAGTCGCTGGTAGATGCTTTTGCTTGCCTTTATGCATACGTCCCATCTCCATTAAAATAAAGCAAATATTTGTGAAAATAAGTTGGAATAAGTGCTGGCAAGTATCATATAAGCAAAATGAATTTAAATGCATGCGGCATATTATTTTACTTTATGTTATATCCGAAGTTTTTACATTTATATTACATCATTCTTGATTCAGGAATTTTTTTCAGTAATCGTTACAATTTTACATTATTTTAAATTTTACAAATTTACAACGTTACATTTATATTGGAATATATGTGTAATTAATTTCTAGCATACGTAGCTGCTCATAAAACATTATTATATCTCATATTATTATATTATTATTTTCACAAAGTATTATTATATATTACAGTATTATTATTATTTTCACGAAGCAGATTGATATTTCAAACGCATCGACGAATCATTGATGATCGAAACCTAAACGATGCCGAAGAAGCGGCAACGTTAATTTAACAAATTCGAAGTAACGCAGAATTATCGAACGGGAATTATACTCGACGTCTGGCAATGCTTGGAACTTTTCGAGGAATAGGTCGGATCGTTTAAAAGTTCAAACACTGCTCGAACGCGACGAGAGAGAGAGAGAGAGAGAAATAAAGTTTCGGCTCCTGATTCAATTATTGCTATCGTTTCAGTCCGATTTTCACGAGCGAGCGTTCGGACAAAATTTGATAACCGTGCTTAACTTTCGCGGGAAAGGGAACGCACGGTATACCGTGTGCGCGACGAGGCCACCTCGAGAAGGTGAGGGATTTCCCGCGGGTAATCGACGCGATATTTTAATATCGACCGGCGAAAAAACTCGCCCGGTGCACAGAACAGAAAAACCTGTCAATATTTCAATGAGCATCCTGTCGATATTTCATCTCGAGGAATTTCTTTTCTACGGACGCGACAGCGCCCACTTTCCATGGAGAAATTATACCGTTCGCGCGCGTTTCGCTACTCGCCCACCTCCCCTCCCTCTCTCGCGACTGAAAAGTGACGCGCGATCAAGGGAATTTTTGGTTCGTCGTATTATCAACGGAGTCTCGGATTACTGGATATAGAGACGTGACAGCGTTTTTTATGGTCCGTCGATGGAGAAAGGTTATTGAATTTGGAACGGTGATACTGAATGGTTGAGCACGATCAATCTACATTGGCGGGTGTTGAATTTTAGAAGCAATGAATTCGAATGAGGTCATAAATCACGGATAAGAGAATGCAGAGATATTCGAACGAACAGTCTCCAACATATTTATGAGGGCACGCTTAGTTTTATATGACTGGTTGATCTTCATAGGGGAGATCAATGCGCGAGTGTTTGAACACTTTATTCGTACGTACGTTTCGGGAACATTTTATGTTACGTTGTATATTATGTATAATTTATAATATTATGTAATATTATTATGAATATTATTACGAATGTATAAATACTATTATAAATGTAAAAATACTATTACGAATGCATAAATATTATTATAAATTTATATGTTTACGTTTCATATATTACATTTATGTTATTACGTTCCTATTTAGATATTTCTACTTCAAAACTAGTTAAATATTTATCCGACATGCAGTATTCAGATTTGTCCAAGATATAGCAATTTTAGCCATGCCCCAGAGTCGTCATTTGTGTGCAAAAGGGGTTAATGCAGCTTTAAATATAGAATATTCGAATTTCCTTATTTTTTTAATATACATTTATGTACATACTTAAAAAAATATATTGCAGCAAATAAAGTGTTCGATTCAGAAGCGACTACAGAGCGAAGAAAAAATGTATGGCGAACGCATGACGTACTACTACCTACCGACGCATTTGTTGTCTTCCAGACGAAAGCCTTTGTAACAGGAACAGACCGGTCTGCCATCGATTTCCTTGCAAATTTGATCGCAGGGGGCATCGATGCACACCCCTTCGGGACTGTGCTTGATCTTGCACTTCGGCAACTGTCCTATCCATTGGCGATTCTTGCAGAGTAACCTATTTGGTGTGGTCGCTATGTAGTACCCTGGGGCGCACTCGTAATCAGCTTCTAGGTACTCGTGACCTGGCACGGATGACCTTGGGCAAACATTAATAGCGGGGAATAGTGTAGCATAAAAACGATCCCCTTATCAACCATCTGCAATTCCGTGGAACACTAGATTTACGGAACACTAATAATAGATATTTTATATTAGATTATAAAAGTAAAAATGAGAGATTTATTCCGATTTTGAACGAGTGTTAATATTATATTTGCCACAAATATATTGAATAAGTAATTGATAAATCTCTCTTTACAATTTGGGTAATTGTAAAGTAAAAATTAGTGACCCGTCACTTTGACGATTTCCGTAAATCTAGCGTTAAAATTACTTCGTATAAATTAGTATATTTTATTTCATTTTCCGTTCTATTTCATTTTATTTTCTCGTTTTTTATTCTATTTTGTTTCATTTTATTCTCTTGTATTTTATTCTGTTCGATCTTATTTTAATAAATAGCCATCGCACTTAAACAGTGCGCTACCGAATTGGCGCGTAAAATATTTTAAGAACACCGTCGGCGCTCGAATTCCTTTCTACAAACGATTTCCCGATCACTCTTAACGGAACAATATCGCTTCCGAGCATTTAGCGCGGTCGAACCGCCTCGCCGCCAATAAAGATCTCACAGAATCGAAAATTTAGTGGGGGCAACTTGTTCCGCGCGAGATATATTCGACATCGCAGTCCCATCGCGTTTTACGTCTTTTTACATTTTATAGCACCGCCGCGGTAATTCCGGGGGGCGTCAGAACATTGAAAAGTTCAGGCTCCCGGATCCTAAGAAAGTTTCCACGGGTCTCGTACAATTCTACTACGAAGTTGTCCCCGTAATTCAGTTTTCTGAGGGCAAGAGGAAATTTCAAGCGCCAATAGAGCGACACGTTCTTCCCGGCGCGGGGGGAGGCGTGTGCTCGATTAAAGAACAAACGAAAAGAGGGGGAGGGGGAGGAGAGGGAAGGTGGAAGAAGCTACGGAGCAGAGCTTTCGCAAGTGTTCGCGAAAAGCTTTGAAGCAGAACGGGGCAAGGACATCTGCAATTAGAGACGTTCCGATCGTGTTCTCGAGCGCTGTCTAACTGACACATTTATGTTTTATTTATACGTAATCGAAAACGGGAATTATAGAGGCGGCAACTGGACCACTGCGACGCGCCTGTTTCAACGTCTGAAAAACGAACGCTTGAATAAAAGTCTCGTGAATTGAACGAATCGAGGAGTGAATAAATGCATCACTTTAACAGAAAATGTTGCCGCTGTGAAGACAAGGAAATGGGGTATTCTTATAGAGCAACTGCAATTTCTTATGAATATCCTATCGGGTTTTAGTGAGAATCGAATTAAATTGCTGTAGTAATTGACGATGAGAAAAAAATTCAAATTTTTAAATTTTCATGATATCCTTTCTATCTTACATGCATTGCCATTATATGCTGACCGTGCGATGCTTGTTCTATTTCACTAAATCGCGACATCGCTTACAGTTGTTGTTTGTTATCGACTTCAGCCAAATAATTAGGACAATTTTTATAAACGTAGGACAATTAACAAAAAGGCTGCGTCGTTAATGCGGGCAAACGTGCCCGGTTCGCTTAATCGAGAACAATGTTCATATAATAGCAACGAGAACCGTTTCCACGAATCGAAAGTGAACGAGAGGTTGGAAAACGCGGCGGCCAACGACAAGGCCGGCACACTGGATCCGCGGTTACGAAGGAAATCGGTTCGACTGGATCTACGAGGCCGCCACATTTCGGATGAGCTGAATAATTCATACTAAAAGCCACTTACTTTACATATTTGATCAGCGCATGCCGTGCGAGCGGGGCAGGCATGAAAGTCCCGTTTATGCATGATAAATCTCCCTTGGTATCGTCGTCGTACGCCGCAACACCGTTGGTGGTGCTGGTGCCGGTGGTGGTTGTGGTCTCGGCGTTCTTCTTTCCGACGAACCTTTCGAACTCGGTGCCGTCGATGATGGGCTTACCATGGAAATGGTTGCCGGGGTTCTTGCGATGTTCGGCCTCGTCGCGGCACGGCAGCATCGACAGCTTCAAGCTAGAAGTCATATAAGCGTTGTAGTCCTTCAAGGTCCTCGCCAGCATCTCGTTCTCCATGTCCAATATCGGAAGGTCCTCCTTGGTCCTCGTATATCCCAGCATTTTCTCAGCGTCGTACCTCGAGTCGCCGAACCTGTTCTCCTTCTTGCTCTTCGGCTTCTCGACTTTCCGGTCGTGGGACGGCCTGGACAACGAGCTGCCCAGGATACGGTTCTCCAGGCTGGCCGGGTCCTCCATCTGCGTCCGCAGGATCTCCTTCTCCAGCTGCCTCGAGAACTCCCTCTCCACCGTGTCCTCGTAACTTCTGTAACGCGCGGTGGTCTGCGCGGACCGTCTGCCACTTTCCGTGGTTAATTGGTTCTCAAGATTCGACGGCGACGTCACATACGGGAAGTTCGAACCGCCCGAAAGAGACGAGTTACTCCGACGAGTGGCGTCGGACAGCATGCTCTCCTCGACCCGCTGGTTACCGAGAGCCGACGCTCTCGGCGCGTCGTTCATCCGTCTCTTGAACTTCGAGCTACGGCGGCCATCCCCCCGGTCCTCGTTCTGTCTGGTTCTCTTCCGGCGGCGCTCCCGTTCCCGATTCTTCCTCCTGCGACGCCGTTCCGCGCGATATCGCCTCGCCGGCGAATCCTTCGACTTCTTCGACTGACCTCCACCGCCCTCGCCTCCGCCGCCGCCGCCGCCCCGTTTGCCACGGATCTCGTTCTCGCGGGAATCGTTCGCCACGTCTCGCTGTCGCGCTGACTCCCGGCTCTTCGACTCCTTGCCGCGGCGATGCTTCTTCCGACACCTGTAGTCCAGGTTGCCCCTTCGGCGACCGGTCGACGCGTTCGCTGAAACCGAGATTCCATGGTGATTCGTGGTCGTGGGAGTTTGTGGTGAAGTGACTTGGGATCTTGCGTGGTGCAGGTGGGAAAATGGCGATGACTATTGATAGTTATTATTCTTTGGAATGCCGTGAGAAATATGATAATCAGAGAGCAAGAATAGCAGTGGCAACAATTTCAATAGAAATAAATTTTATAGAAATCTGATTTTTGTTCACATAAAGCGTAGTCGTCATTAAATTTTGCAGAAGATTTAAAAAGATTACAGTGAGTAAAAAGAAATAAATTTATTATGGATTTTTATGCAAAATAAAAATAGTCTCCATCAACTGAACGAAATAGAAACTAGACAAGAAGTTCACCCTTTCCAATGACTTTTACAGCAGAAGAAAAATACACTAACATCTTTAGTCTAAAATCTACGGTCTTAAATAACAAACAGAAATAACAATTATCTGAACCTTGTACGGAATAAATAATATCTACGGTTTCATAGTAATTTATCTAACTTTGTACAAGTTCTGCCGTCACTGTATTTGTAAGTTCGAGCTAGCGAAGGGGTTGTAAGTTCTCGCCGACGTCGCTTTTAACCCCTTCCCGTACTTTAGCGAGTCAGACTCGCGATGAAGATTTTTGCCCAAACATGAATATCGCGAGTCAGACTCGCGAATAGATACCTGGGCCAAACATAAATATCGCGAGTCTGAGTCGCGAACACATACTTGGGCGAAACGTAAACATAACAAGCCGAGCTCGCGGAATGATTTTTTTGCCCGTTACGTCACAAACATCAGTCTGGTCTGTTTAGCGCGCGTTGATGCGGACCGCTCGGGCCCGAGTTTCGTCGAGCTAAACGGCACGGGAAGGGGTTAAATTTCCGAACTCGATCGAGTGCTTCTCCCGGTGTGTAATGAAAAACGGTGTGGCGGAAAATTGAAAGAATTGAACGTTTCCAAGCACGGTTAGAGATTAGTGTAAGGACCGCTGAAAGTTTTCTCGTTACAGGAATGACCGCTTTGTCCTTGCAGTGGAAATGTGCGTGGCGCCTGTCCCCGTTACTTCAACACCTCCGTTGAGCTCGAACAAAGGGGCCACGGAGTTTGTATTTCTTTTCCAAGTCCGGCGGTGTGTAGTTTCCACTCGGAAACCAAAGAAGCTTTCAAGCAGATCAACTTTAAGACGCGTTCCGATAGAAAATCGTGTTTAGCCAGTTAGCTGTGCGGCGCCTCCTCAAAGCACGTGGCTATATGCGCCTTGTCTTTATAACGATGTGATCTTATTTTTATAACAATGATGAACACCTTCGTGCAGGATTATTTGCTGATGAAGCGCCTTTGACATTGTAATTCCTGCTTTTACGTCTAAAAGACGTTATCATTTGTTACATAAATAAATTCACTGTACGGCATGAGTTTATCTGAAACTGTTATATTTTATTTGTCCATTTTATTCCAGCCTATCCTAAAAGAATTCTAAACATTTTAAAATTTAAGAATATGTTTTCCTTTTCTCTAAGATTGCAATTTAAATAGCCAATGGTCACTACTTTTTACGACGCGTATACACGTCGAACACAGCTAACTGGTCCAAACAGCCGTTCTCGTTTCACTGTTATGTGTGAGAGACCCTTGAACAGGCACGTGTTATTGTAATACCGAAATGTTCGTAATCGAGTTGGTTCGTGAATATTCCGGAATGTTATTAATTCGGTGTATGCCGAATTTACGGACAACTATGACGCATAATAATATCTCTGTAACCTGTTTGACTCGCATAACACGGTTTCATCGCGCGGGCGGAGGTTTAGTGTACAGTATAGCCCATAATTATTCAAGCGACAGGAATTCCGTACTTTAGCCTGCTTTTCAAAGGCGAGTATAAATGCGCCCCATTGTCAGGAAGACCGGCTACGAGATAGAATAGACTAATTGGAATTTTAATTGAAGCTCGAAGTCTGCGCGAATTAATTTTGGCAGTTGAACAGAATTTTTTTCCTTCGAACTGAACTGAAGCGTGCGAACTCGATGAGAATTACATCGATGGAACGAATTCTTTAATCTCGTAGCTAACTGGTTAACAGCGTGAAGTGAAACTCTATTAAATAATTAATAATCACGGATCGTGGGGTTTACATTGCTCGCGCGAATTATACAAAATTCGCGCGCCACAGGTTGCGCTAATGCGTTTATCGTATTATGTTATAAATGCGTGCGCGCACGTTTGTGCAAGTAAACGACATGCAGAAGCTATTGTAAGCGAGCGTACTATACGCAGTAAATATGTATAAATTGCTCGTATCGCCGCGAACGTGTTAATATCGGGAAATGATTGAAACTGTAATGACGAATTATATAACATTTATTACTCGATCGTGGATATTAATCCGATTTCGGATTAAACCGGGGGAGATTCACAGGTTCCCAAAATCGTTAACTATCAAGAATAAAATTATTCCGACGTAGTCGAATCATTTTTCGATATATCGAACCATTGCACGTTGGAATTAACTTACAAATTTCCGCCGATCTAATTTATAAATTCGATGAGGAAAATGTCAGCTTAAAGTTGCTTAAAAAGTGTGCAAACCTTTTCCAGAATTAATATATTTATTAAATAAAGAAAGAATTCCGTTCAGAATTTTCGTCAATGTCGTAATCAAGTTCAAACGAAAAGATAAAATTCATAAGATAACAGAATCACTGCTTGTAGAATTGTCGCTGTTTCATTCGTATTCCGTGCAGCGCATAAACCTTTTGATTTTAGTATTTACACTTTAGTACATTATATTAATTAACGGTGAAGCAATTGATGGGAGTTTCAAAGCAATTGTGAAATTCCTATTGAAGGTAATCTCTAATTGAAGTCAATGGAGGCGTCGCCAATGTAGCAATCTCCTATAGAATAAGGCAGAACAGTTCCAACATTCAGCAGAACATGATTTAACTCACACATGGTAATACCTATCAATAGTGTCCAATAACTGCACTACTGCTTATATGCGCACGTAATACTATTGCGAGATTGCATTTACAGTGTAAATATGTATCCGTTTACGTAGAACGTACTGACTGCGCCAGAATCACATCAGGATCTGATAAAAAATTGTACACTTACTGCAACACCAAATAACCATTATGTCATTTATCAATGCGAAATGTCAAAGTCAAATGATATTGTACTAAATAATTATGAATTAATTCGAAATTGCGGCTGCATCGTTGGAACAATCGCCTTAAACAGTGTTGCCTCTATTGTCACTTTAACGAGGTAAGACTATATTGTATTATACATGCGTTGTATAGGGTGCATTGCGAATTGTCGTGCAACCGTAAACGTGCTATTTATGCGAAAGATCTGAATACGAAAATGTATTGCTTCACTGTCTAAAATGTTATAAGACGTATTTATTACAATTGAAAATCGCAATAGTTAACTGTCTTTCGTACCAGAGTGAAACAAAATTCAATTAGAATAACAGATTAGAGATACAGACTAACGAATAAAATTTTATTCGACACTATGGAATGAATATGCAATCGAATATAAAATCTAGATAAAAATTTATTCGTACAGGAATTCATTCGGAAAATCGATACAAATAAAAATGATAGAATATAAAGTGTTTTCTCATAGTTTATCAATTTGCTTTTTCCGTATTCCTTTTCCGAAGTTAATGTATAAAATACACAGTAAAAAATTATTCAAATTATTACCAGAATAATTCTGAAATCTCTATTTGAATAATAAATTATTGGAAAAAATTTATTCGAATAAAGAATTATTGGAAAATTCATTCAAAAAATATATAAAATAATTCCTGCCGGATACCGAGTAATTGTTATTCGTCTAAAGTATTCGACTAAAAAATATTCCTTCGAATAATTATTTTATATAATGACAGAATAGCGCTAAAGATTAGTTTCTACCGTCGATCTTTCCGACGTCCGGTTAAATCGCGACGAGTCTGCACGAAGAATGGAGCGATGTTTTCGGCTGCACGACATTTTCACGGAGAATTCTAAGCGCGTCGGCAACCGCTTTGAGGGGATTCGGAGAGTAAGCAAGCATTTTTACTCACTGACATTCAAACCCGACCGAAGAGACGAGTTGGTCGAAGGGTCTTCTGGCGGGACAAGGACCTCGTCCCTATTTCCGTCAGCTCGAGGCACTGTTTCCGCTTCCGTCTCCGGCACCTCTGCCGCGTCCCGAGACGAGAAAGAGCCCCCGTTCTCATCGAGCGTTTTTCTACCCTCCAGAGACGCATCCCAGCTAATGAACAACATAGCCAACCATTTTTTCCACTCCCTCTCTCTCTCACTCTCTCTACCTCTCTCATTCTCTCTCCTTCTCTCCATACCTCTCTCCTTCTCTCCATAAAATGGAAAGAGAATACGCGTCGCAACCCAAAGACCATCCTCCTTTCAGCATGTAAAACATCGTGTACCTCTTTAAGTTAGCCGACACACTCACAGCGCCGTCCCTATATTAAAAATTTCTTACGTGGAGGCGAAGAGGCCATCGAGTCTCTTGCCGGACCGTGCCCGTATTTCGCTTGCACAGCGACGCGTGCTATTGCATTACGGGCTAACACGGTTGATAACACCTGGTAACTTTGCTTTTCATATTTTTTGCGATACTCGCTTCGTTGTAAAACCATTGCGAATTTTTTCGCTTAACGTTACAACTTATTAGAACAACTGGCAGAAAATATTCGGTCACTTTTAGAACGGTAATAAATTTTTGGAAACTGGACTAAATAAATTTTTATTTAATCGGAGTAATTTACCGTGCAATCACTGAAATACTAATTTTATAATTTTGCTATTACTTTTTATCTAAAACTGAAATAAGATATAGAATTTTTGAATACAAAAATAAACTAAATATAAGAATAAAACGATAGCTCAGAAATGAACAAAACAGAAGAATGAAAAAATTATTGAAAAATAAATAAAGTGAATAAATGAAAAGATACTCCAGAAATAAACAGAATACATGAATGCGAAAATGTAATGCTTCTCGTTCGATAAATATAAAATGAATTATGCCAGAAAACAAAGTTACAGCAATCGGTCACCCCGTGGTAACCGACTCGAGCACCCCAACCAGCAAGGGACCGGTAAAAGGCCGCGGTAATATTTGCATAACAGAAGCAACGTTTTCACAGTTTCCTTCAGAGACTTTCCAATTTCCACTTCTCCGGATGCCAGAAGTTCCCTCGGCGTCGTACGTTCTTTTACTTCGGTACGCAACGGTACAAAGTATAATTAACATGTTGGTTTTGTACCTCTCGCAAAAGGCTGCACGAAGAAAAATGTCACCGCCTTTGGGCAAAGCTTTTAGTGCCAGGTGTTCCACTAACATTTACCGCGGCCACGCCGTGTTCACGGCGAGCGTATAAAAGCCGATTATCTCGCGGCTAATGAATACACAAAGCAGTTTTCGAACAGAAATTGTCGGAGCAGCGGCGAACTTTTCGACGGGCGAACCTTGCGTTTTACTCGGGTCGCGGATATTCGCGTAATGCAGGGACGGTTGCATCATCGTCGGTGCATGTGCGGTTACGGTGACGGGTTTCATGGGAGCTGAACGAGAAGTGAAAAAAAAGAAGCGAAGAAAACGGCGCGGTCGCTTCTGGCGTTAAACGGTCGCGTTCGCGGCGACGTGTCATTAAGGTAACAGAACTGTCAATTTCAAGAATACGTACGAGCCGCGCGCGGCTTCCATCCCTGCGTACGCCTCGCGGCGTATCCTTGAAGCAGGCAGCGCGCCGAAAGGTAGCCAGCAACGCGTCGTCGCGAGAGGGATGGAACGGAAATGGAAATTTCAATTATCGTGCACGTGGAGAGGACCGCTCTCTCTCTCTCTCTCTCTCTCTCTCTCTCTCTCTCTCTCTCTCTCTCTCTTCGGTTCTAGCGGAGAGATAATTCCGCGGGAATATCGGTGGGTACGTTCCCAAAGAGCCCCGATATTCCGACAATCTCAATTACGGGCCGTCGAGGAGACATGTTGTTCCCATTGTTCGCCGGTCTGACGATCGCGAATGAAAATGCCGCGAACGCGAAAGATTCTTTTATTAGCGGCGACGACGTTCCGGCAGGTACGACCGCCCCGGGCTGCATTATTTTGCCGGCGGTGGATCCTTCAGCGAGCCGCCTCGGTAATTACGATTCGTGCCGCGGTGTAATTGAGACGAACGAATCGGACGCCGGCGTCGATGTTCCCCGAATCCCCTGAATACCGCCGGAAAAGTATGAAAACGTCAATTTAAGAACTTCAATTTACCGAAGGAATTGCTGCGGGATCTCTGGATGGAAATATTTGTAAGGGTATTGGAAACAGTTCATGGAATATCGTGAAACGACGCCTCAGGATTTATTTGACGTCACGGAGAGAAGGATCTTGCATTGAATATAGTCATTGATAGACGATTTTCTAAGCAAGAAAGAAGAACTATATGTACGTAGGTATATTATTTAATTTTATAATTTTGATAAATGGAAAATATATTTTGAAAAATACTATTAAATTCATTTTTAAACTTTACTGTTCCATACTCCTGCTGTTCATTTAATTGAAATAACATTTTCCTAAAACTTAACTTTAAAACGACGATTTTTATGAAAATGACTAGACTATTAAAATGTGCAAACACATTTATGAATTTTATTTTATATAAACCAATTGTATAAAAAAATTGTAAACCACTGTATGTTATCCTGAGTAAACATACGAAGTGCTAAAAATATAAGAAAAGAAATTTTATCTAGAAAATAAAATATAACTGAAGTTTATCTTTGGTCACAGATGAAAGGGTTAAGGGCTAGAAACGTCGTCGAACATTGGTTACGCGACCGATCTCCTCGAAAATGAACTCGACGGACCGTATAGTTTGCAACAGCCTCTACCGGCACGCGTGACTTGCGTTTCCCCGGCTGTACGTACGACTATGTTACACCAATTAGAAAGTTTGAGTGTGTAACATGACCACCCTTATTTCGTATGCCACGTAATTATCGGTTCCCCGTACTTTGGGTGCCGTTCGTTTGATCCCCGATAGCCGGGAGCGACGCGGAGTCGAAGTTGCGGTTTAATGACGATTCGGCGACCGCCCGATCGTAGCTCATCGAAGCTGCGTGGACAGCTTGTTACCGGGGAGGAGGACAGGAAACGCGGCTGACGTGTCCTTTGGCTGCGCAACCCTTTTCGCTTCGTTAATTGGCCCTCCCGTTTACGCTCGCGAGCCCTTGAATTTCTTTCGCGCGCACTTTCCGTACGTTGCGCCAATTTTGTCAACGTTTCCCCCCCTCGTCAGGCTGTTCAGGACAAAACTGTACACGTCTCTCCTTTCTCGCTGTTTTGCATGATTGCGACGGGTGATTGAACACGTTTGTACAAATTTTGACAGTTTCGCGTATTACCGAATTATTTCTCGAGGAGTGAACGTATTTCGACATGCCTGTGCCACCGTGTTTCTATTTTCTCTATTTTACGCGATTGCAACGCGTGATTGAACATGTTTCCACAAAATTTCGCACGTTACTAAATTATTGCTATTTTCTAGATTCTCTATTTTACATGATTGCACACGTGATTGAACATATGATTGAATATTTGTGCAAACTTTTGAAATTTCGTTCATTCTGAATAATAATTCAAAATAGTGCAACATTTCTGTAAATTTTTGCAATTTTGTTACATCAACCTGAAAATGTTTTTAAACATCCGTGTAATTTCGACTGTTTTTTATCGTAATATTCGTAAAAGCTTTAAGTACCTTATATTTTCAAGATTTTGAATATGCTAGCACAGTTACATGTAAATTCTCCAAGTCGTAACCAACGCAATGGAACCTGCTTGATAACATAATTAGGCACTTTCAAGTCCGTTAAATTATGAATAATCAATTGCGATTACTCTGTCACTGTTATTTTGGGATCGACATAAATGTAAAGACAGTTAAAGCAATTGGCACAGTTCTACAAAGGCGGCCTTGCTAATTAACGCGTCAGTCCCTTTATTACACAGTTGCGAGACACGAGTTACACATGACTGAAGGAGGCTGGATCATTAATTCCCCCCCATTCGCAATCTCTCCTTTCAGTATACTAAACCGTGGTACTTCATTTATGAATATACACATACATGCACACATACAACCTGTCCATTATGTCGGTATTCATATCATTTGGATTTCTCTCGCAGCTAACATCGCATTCTATGGCACAAATTCTCAATTTCCCAGATTCTCACGATTTAATTAACAATGAAATTTAATCAGGTCGGACAAGTTGCAGATACTGACCCGAATATAGCATTCATTATTTCGGTCAAAAGATTATAAATGTAACCAACTTACAGCGTATGCACAGTGAACCATGAAATTAATTAAACGCTGTTTAAGATGTAGTCATTTCTTTAAAAGTGGATCAAATGATTTAAATATTTTATAGATATTAAAATGACTAGCTTAGTAGACAATCGATCCAAAACTGTTGTCAAATACTGCAAAATACAAAATTGCAATCAAATGATGTCTCGTTAAAATTTTTTATCAGAATTAAAATTCAAACAATGTGTTTTGTGCTGAAAATTGCATCGAAATCTTTTTTTATTGTAATTTCCCAAGCAATTGCAATATTTCCGAAAATTGTTTCAGCCATTGTCATCTAAACTGGCCTCTCTGGAATCGGAACAAAATCGGATCGCTTGGCCCAATGATAGAGAAGTTATTCCATTTTGAAAGGCGTTCTACTTTCATAGCTCACTGTATACTGTACTCGCAATGTATACTATATTCGATCCCGTTCCTTCTCAACCAGAGCTGGGAAAAATAGATTTTTAAAGTAGTAAATAGACTATACATATAGACGAATCTCGATTATCCATACCTCCGATATTTTAATTCGTCATTCAAAGAAAACGTTCTATATATATTTAAACGGATTTAAAACAATATATACACAGCATTATTGATTAAATAAATTAATAAAGACCTAATCGAGTAACTGTTCTATTATTAGACTTGTAACAATTTAATCCTTTATACTCGATGGGTGACTCTGAGACGCCACTAAAATTATTCTATCACGATCCAAGATAATTTTTATACAAACAAAGTTTAGATTTAAAAAGTTATTAAATAGTAAAACCATCGGTACGCGTGACAAAAATCAATTTTGTATGCATAAAAGTGCAGTTTGTTACATAGAATAAAAATACTATGGCCCAGAAATTGAATTTCAGATTTACAGTTGAAATGGCTTCGAGTGCAAAGAATTAATTCTTATAATAAAATATTTATTCAAATTAAATAATCAATAGCACAGTGTATACTCACTTATTCAACGAAATAATAGTATAATATCAAGTAACTAACGTAATGAACGACACATATACGCTCTATTAAAAGTCTGTGGAACGAAAACGAGAAATGCATCCTGCTCGGCAGCTCGGACAATAGTGAAAAATCGACAGTTACAAACACATAGCGTCACGTCACGGTCCCTTCGACCGCAGCATTGCCGAAGAACCGAAATCAAAACAAACGTTCCACGCGGGCTCACACACTAACACGATCGCTCGCGTCCGTGCCTCCACAAGAATATTCGCGTATTTCTGATTGCTCTGGATGATCGAGGCTCCCCTGTGTTTTCATCTCACGTAATATAGAACCCGGCAAATAAACTTTTTTTTTGAAACAGTAGTTAAACACGGAAATAACATTCACGTCATTTCGAGCCAAATATTGCATTCGTATCGTGGCACAATTATTACTAGCTGTGGATTTTGGCGTAAAATAAAATATTGTATTTATTGTAAAAAAGTAGTTGCTGGTTGAAGCACTTTTAATTGTTCTACTGTGTTAAATTGGCATTACTGTTGTTAAAAATGTAAAAAATCTGTGGTTGAATTATTGCAAGTAAATAAACTGTATATCTGAAAACAGAATAAATATTATGTGCATATATCGATTATATTAAATTGTATAAATATACGTATATTAAATTACGTAATATCTATATATAGTATTATTGAAAAACAATGTTCATTCTACAAATTTTGTGTTACAGGAGAAGATAAAAATATTTATTGATCATATTATATCAAAATCATATTATCAAAATATTTATTTATCATATGAAATTGTACAAATATACGTATATTAAATTTACGTAATATCCACACGTAACTACTGTCGCAAAACAAAGTTAATTCTCCAAGTTCCCCGTTACAAGATCAAAATATTTATAGTCCATTTGTTGTTCGAAAAATCAATTTTTCGCGATCGCGAACCGAGTTTCCATGGAGCATTCACAGTCCGGCAAATACCTCCGGACGAAAACCCGGGTATCGAGCGTGCGAACTCTGTGTACTCACACGTACGACTGTTCCGCGTCATCGGCTTGCAGCTCGTCCTTCAAACCGCCGATGCTCCTGGCATTTTTTCCGGCGAAAGCTTCCGCATTTTGGCAGTTCCCTGCAAGCAGAAAATTCGACGGATGTTCACTCCGGTCTTGGAATGTCGGAAAAGGGAAAAGGGGAGAAAAGAAAAAAATAGTGAAAGACGTAAAAGAGGGAGAGGGAGAGAGGAAAAGGATGAGAGAGAGAGAGGCGAACGAGGTTCGTCTACTGCGAAACAGAAGCGCCGGCAGTTCCCATTTCCGGGGCTCAGGTGAAACTTGCCCGCGCCCCCGTGGAAAGTTCCCGCAATTCGAGATCTTAGGAGTTCACTTTGGTTCTGGCTCGGACTTCGACCGGAAGTCAATGGAGCCCCGCGCCACTTTGCGATGCCCGGAATAGTACTTGCATACGCCCCCTTTTTCGCCGCGGCGCGTCCGTCGCTCGTCTAGCTTTTCAACTCGATATTGAACTTTTTATCGCGCCGACCCGGCGAATGAACGGCTAAAGCGGAAAGCACCGCCGGAAACAAAGCGGACCGGCCGCAATAGTCGTTTCGGCTACCGATACCTACGCCGTTCCGCCCCGTCCGTCGACGACGTAGACCACGGGCTTCCTCGTGTCGGCTCCGCGGGCGCAAACCGATCCCACCCCGAACGTTGCGTTCAATGGGCAATGGTCACGGCCGAACCTCCGCCTGAATAATTTCGGGAAGAGGGAACCGCTCTCGCGAACCGATCCGCTTCCCGATCCGCCAGCGAAATTTTTCCGAGACATTAGAGAAACCAGTTTGCCAGACACCGACTGAAAGGATCTCTATAGGAATTGCTATTCGTTCGAGTGGCGGAAGGGATTCGGAATATTAAGAAATTGTTCGTAGCTGGTAAATGAAAACCTCGTTGGTAGACCGTTTCTCGGAGCTGGATTTTTCAGGGATGATAATTGTTACAAACGACATGGAAAAATATCTTATATAATATTTCTGCCATTGGAATTTTGACATTTTATTTAAATGAAAATCAACTAGTAATAATATTCCAAATTAATTTTATGCCGATACAAATTATGCGAAATATTTTGCCAACTTCTCATCAGCAAAAAGATAGCTGGTAAAATAATTTTCATATAATTACATTTTCCGCACTTTATCTGTAAAATTACTTGCAGGCGATTATTATTTAAATAGTTTAACTTAATTTCCACACGGTACTATCTCTGTTCCCGTTACAATATGTACATATCCTTCGAAACTCATCGTGCAATAATGTCGTTTCTCCAAGGATTTCGTTCATTTTTCGTGGAGCTCCGAAACATTTGCTTTCCGGAGGTGGTTCGAGAGGAATTCGAATGAGATCACCCGATATTATATTTCCGGTTCACGTAGAATCGACGGTCGGGCGCTCCGCCGCATCAGTTAGAATGAGTTAGACGCAGCGACTGACCTATCCCCATGTTGAACGACCTCGACGAGCCTCGAAGGCCAATGCACCGTAATTCATAACTTTGTCAGACGGTTTCTCCTGTACCGCCGCTAGGCTCGCAAAGGTTGTGCGCGGGCCCTATATTGAATTGAACTTGTATCCCCATCCTATTTTCGATAAACGAGATTAAACAGAACGAGGAGAAATTGAATTCGTGGACCGAGACGTTATTTTTCTGCGCCGCATTGTTCCGCGTGCTACACGCGGAATTTCTTATGCCGTCGCAAAAGTCAACATCCATGAAAAATTTCATTTACCGCGTTCGGAATTTTTTTGCTCCCGCTGCGAATGCATTTTATAGCGTCATTGGAGGTGCTTACGTTTTTTAAATGATTTTTATGGACCGTGAGAATCTTAATTTGAGCTCGAAAACTGTGGTTACAGGGTTCGATAATTAAATAGGTGTTATTAAAGAATTATTATATCTGCAGTAAATAAATATAGTAAATATAGAAATTAATTACTAGCCAACTTGAAAGATAAAAATTTGATTCACGACGTATTCGCGCCTTTTTCTACCTCCAAGCCCCGCGAAATTAATTCATAAATTGACAACGTTTACTTCCTGTTCTATGCCATTTTGCGCGCAGTGTTCAATGGACGTGATAAAGTCGTGTCGCGGTATTCTTCGAACGAGGAGCTAAATAAAAAGGAGAAAATTACTGCGGCAGAAAAAGTGGCGACGTCGAGCGTGCACGGGCCCTCGGCTAGAGGCTGCGCCGTCTCATGCATTAGCGCAACGGGCGAAGCTTCTCTACGAAACGATATTATGTGTTATACGGTTAAAAACATCATCATGAACTCTTAGAAATAGCCTGGATATAATAGTTGACGGTTAATAAAAAGTGACTCGGATATATGACACAGACGCACCGGCGACGCGCTCTTGGCCAAGTGTGCCGGCGTCGTTACGCTTCTTCTCTCGGTAAAACGGCGTGCAGTTTTCCGAGCGCGTTGTTTTTTTTTTACCCTCCTGACAAATTATTCATTTCGCCGACGAACTTCGTGAAATTCGCAGAGTGTCGTTTGCCGTTTACGCGACAGAATAATTAGTGTAATTTTACATTTTCAATCGGTCAATTAAAATTGGTATGGAACATTGTAAAAGATGAAAGAATCGTTTGAAAATGGAGATTTACTTTGTAGGTTAGGTTCACTTTTTACAACTGAAATTAATCCTTTTGTAGAGCGTATCCAAGGTTTCGCACACAAAATTTTATATTAATTAATTAACCTTTTCACAGATTAAAATTCGATTCTTCTATTTAACGTGAATTTATATACTTGGCTTAAAATAATATGAATTTCTTTACGAATATTATAAATAAACGAAATAAAAGTCGTCTGCAAGTGTTATCAAAAATAGAAACTACGTAATGGAAATTATATAATATATTAAAAATAATTACGTTTCAGTATTCCGTTCACTTTTATACTATTTCAAATTGCAACCTCTCAGTTTCCTCATAAATGCATAAAATTCGTATACTAATTATAAAGTTCATATTATAATAAAAACTTCGTACTATTCAACTTTTAAATTCAAAATGATAATTAAAACTAAGCGAATCTAATTTGCAAAATGCAGCATTCAATCTACAAGACGGTGAATATAATGTAAAAATCTTTTTCTGCTATGAAATTATTCCGATAAAAAAATATGCTAATCACGGTAACTGCAAAGTTAATATAACAACAAGCAATTAACAGACCTTTCGTTAGTCAGTTTCCACGGCGAGATTCGAATCGATTCGACGAGGGGACCGCGGCAAGAGAATCAATCGTCGAACCGCAAGTAATATTTCCCGTCGATTGCTCGACACTCTTTATTTTCAAGACAGAAAGCGGCGGCATTTAAAAAAGAAAAACCTTCTCTCTTTCTCCGTGAAACCGTGCGCGCTCGGCGTTTCTGATTGCATTAAACGGGAAAGGGAGGGAGGGGGGAAACGGTACAACGGGCACATTCTGCGGGAAAACGGAACGCGTCACGCGCCTTAGCCCATCAAGAAATTCGTCCGCGACCACCGGTTTCTATGAAACCTCCATTGACAAAGCGCCGTTTAAAAAGGTTCCAGGTCAACGCGCCCGACAACCGCGATCTCACATTTTTACTACCCCGACCTCAATCGTCGCGCGTTGAGTAAATTCACCGCGGCGAAAATGACGAGACGCTCACGCGTTTAATTCACATGTAATTACTTTTCCCCCTTGGTCTCCTTCCATAAGCGGCCAACGAGTTACCGATCCGCGACGACACAGCGCCCGTTGTACGCGCCGAGTGAAATCGAGCTTTTTCATAATCGGCTATTTATAAATCGAGACGAATCAACCGTGTCGATATTTTGCTTTGTACCGCGATGAAAAGGTCGGCTTGGATTGCATTTATGGGCAAAGAGATCAGCTTTACAGAGATATAGAATTTACAAAAATATACATGACAATCGAGAAAATATACATTGCAAAATATACATGAAAAATATAATATACTACGTCGTTTGGATAACGGATCATTTATTTAGTTTTTTACTTGATTTGATCTTATTAAACAGTAAAATAAATGGTTAGGAAAATTTATTAATTTGGTTGATTAGGTAAAAGGTTTTCTGCGGGCATCTCGTGCACATTCTTGTGAGGCGTGATGTAATTCAAGAAATGTAATTGTAAGAAACGCGCTAAGAATCGACAACGATGTTAATTTCCGAGAGAATATTGCGTGTATACACAGCCTCCTTTCATAGAGTAGATGTGCCAGCTGTGAGAAGATTTGTATTGTGATCTAGTTCCCCTTTTCCGTCGCCATTTTTCATTTTATCATATGCTTGTTATGCATTTTTCATCATTTTATCATATGCTTGATATCTTTTCAAATAGTTATCTCCACGTTAAAATAATTTCGCTCGATAAAAAGTAATATTACACCAAAAATCTACAATTATTTTTGAGGTTGAATTTTCTAATTTTCCAGTCTAATTGATGCAAAAGAAATGTAAAATGAAAGAAAGGAATCGCTGACTGCGTCGCTATAGGTAGCTCCATTACAGCTCCATTATAACAGTGCTAATCGGTGGTATGTGTGATTTAATTAATTGCTATCAAGACAAGAAACGGGTATGTCAAGCAATGAATCATTTACGGAATCGCGGCTATTAATCTTTATAGCCGTGATGCCTGTCCGGAGCGTTGAAAGCGTGGAAAGGGAGCGTTGCATTCGTCGCAGCACGCGATATTTCTTTATGAAAACCTGTCACGATTCTTTAATGTTTCAAAAGTTGTTTTAGTTGATAAAAGTCCAGAGAGTCTCCATTTGGCTTTCTTTCTTTCCGTATTTTGACTGTTGCCGAAATTTTTCATGCCAGCATAAAAGGATTCATGTAACTCGAAACTAAAAAATATCGGCCTTCGCACATAGATTGACAATAAATTATTACATTTAAAAAGACGAATTAAATTTTTCATATATAAATTAAAAATCATAATGCAGAATATCCTCGATTATTGAGATCAGAATATCCTCGATTATGGAGAAGATATTTTTGCAACGCCGTGGCTAATTCGTTAATATCTGCAATTAAATCCATACCGCATTCTCCGATGCAGATTCAATAATTCCAACGATTTGGTAAAAGATATTAAAGGATACAGAGGACGCAAAATAAGGTAGCAAACGTATTGTAAAAACTGTTCCCGGTTGAAATGCCCCGGGCGTTTTGTCTTCGTTTCGCCGGGCTGTTTGTTAAACGATCCCAATCGAGCGGTTATCCTCTTTCAAGAAGAACATCCACCACGAGCCAAGAATTCCCTTTTTATTTCCGTGAATTCATTAATGCCGCCGCCCGGTAAATGCAAACGACCCGATTCGTTTCAAAGCCGCTAAACATTTAAACGGTAAACCCGGAACCGCGGGCGGGGTGCTGGCCGCGCGGAACGGATCGTTCGACAATTTTACGAAACACGACCGATTGTGACGCTCGTCACGCGCGACAAAGCGAACGCGTATCTGGTTGCACGGCCATATTGGCCCGCTGGTTTGTAAAACTTTTTAATTGATTCGTTGGTGCACGCCGGATCACCGAAGCTTCGGCGGCTTGCATTAAAAAGCGCTCGCGTCTAACGTAACTCGATTCGATCTGTGCTCCCGTATTGGTCATCAATGATTCCGAACGGGTTTTCATCGAGCACGTTTAACGTCTCTTTTCTGCTGGTAATTAAGGCTATGAAATATGTCGCTCGCGAGGAGTACTCTTCCAACCAGAGCTTGAAATAGCATTTCATTATTTTTCCATGCCGGGCGTGTTCGAATCACGTATTCCGTGCTATTTTTGCAAAAGCAGTGTAATAACAATGAATGAATTTTGTTAAGATCTAATCGATTCAAAATATAATTATTATGGTATAACAATAAATACTGTTGAAACATTTTCGCAACAGACTTTTACATTTGCAGAATAAAAGATCAAATTCAAAAGTATCAAATTTCACCCTTTGCGCTCACAGCTACCAAATCAATTTATTTATTTATTTATTTTACATAAAATTGAAATATATTATTGCGTTACAAGTATCTACACTTTAAACAAGAGTCGATAAAATTGTTTTGCCTACTTAATAATGCATACTGTGTAACTAAAATGAATTCCAACCATGCTGGCATCTATGTATGAACGTAACCCCTTCCCGTACTTTAGCTAGTCATACTCACGATGAAGATTTTTGCCCAAACATGAATATCGCGAGTCAGACTCGCGAACAGTTGCTTGGGCCAAACATAAACATCGCGAGCTGAGTCGCGAACACATACTTGGGCCAAACGTAAACATAACAAGCCGAGCTCGCGGACTGATTTTTTGCCCGTTACGTCACAAACATCAGTCTGGTCTGTTTAGCGCGCGTTGATGCGGACCGCTCGGGCCCGAGTTTCGTCGAGCTAAGTGGCACGGGAAGGGGTTAATACGATCGCAAAGGATTAAAAATAAAATTTAAAACAATAAATATCCCGAAAGTGTTGCTTATTAATCCGCGGATCGACGAACGAGAAGCGAGGCCGGCGCACGATAAAGAAACCACCGGTAGCGGATTTCGCGCGACTCAGAAGCAGTCGAACACCGGTAAATTACAACTCGTACCCCGGCAACCCTTTAGAGCACGGTAAGACGTAATATCTCTCCGCAGAAGTGGCGAGAGAACCGGAGATATTTTTCAGCAGTGCCGTGGCCCCCTCGTCTCGCTCCCACCTTCTCTCATTTGCTCTTAAAGTTGTAGATTAACTTCCAGGGCCGCGAACTACGCAAAGAAACGTATAGTTCCATACTTTACTTAGGAGCGAGTTCAGGGGTGCTTAAAGCTCCTCTCTGGAAATACCGAGGTAAGGCTTTCCGTTCCTCTATCACACGCGCCCTCCTTTTTCTTCTTTCCGCCGGCTTACCTGACCGGGTAATTAAGACATTGTGCCACGGCACAGACTTATGCGAACGTGTGAATAACGAAAGTTATTCAACGTCCCGCGGCCCGGAAACGCTCCCTGGCTCTCCCCCCGGGGGGGGAGAACTGCTACGAAGTCTTATTTGCAAAGTGCCGGGGCCATCCGAAATTAAAAATAAAAGTAACGCGCTCGTTACAATGGCTCCTTTGTCCCGTTCGAGAATTATTTTTAGGAACCTCCGACAATTTATACCGAACTTCTTCCCGTCTCCGCGACGCGACTTATAGCGTCCCGTTTCGTAATTCAATCTCGCTTAGTTCCATCTACGCGGCGAACATTTTATATAAATTATCGTTTTCGTCCTCCAGTTTTATCTTCGCTGGAAACGTTGACAATTGGACAGCGAATTTTACGCGTTCATGGCACTAAGTGCAATTTGAAACAGTAACAGGATTAACAGAATTCTACATTGTATTATTTTTAAAATCTACTTTGTATTATTTTTATTAAAGACATTGAACAAAGAACTCATTTGCTATTTAATTTCTATTTCTTGCAGTTGGCGCATTGAGTTTAATAAGAATTGCATCCATCATTCATGATGTTCCTATGACATACTTCCATCGCGTTATTTAATCTAATAATAATTAATAATCGCTATTATTACTAGACTGAGAATCATCGTGAAAAATAGAAGATTATATTTGTTACAAGAAATAATCGCTAGTCGAATTTCTTTGAAAAATTCTGCTATTCCAAATGCAAATAATCTGCAGTCTAATTAATCTGTTCTATGATCAATTATATTTCTGTATTGTTTATACAGCATTTGGTTTTCTCCAGCGGAGCGGACACATAATTGCGAGATTCCTTCGTGTGTGAAGTTGGCTGGTCACAAGCCTCTCGGCAACCACGATTTTTTGATAGTAAAATCCCTCTCCCCGTTCGAAGGTGTACAATTGTTTTTACGTGTTGAACGTGATACGATTGAAACACACTTTTTAGTGGGTTTACCGCGGCTCCGTTTGCGTTTTCCGCAACAAATAAAACGGAACCGTTGCGAACGTTACCAGGAGAGAGGGCCGCATGCTCAGCAAGTCAAACGAGATTTCGCGTTTCAGGAAAAAAGAATAACCAGAAACGGTGCGCAGGAAGCGGCAACAACTTTCCGGATGACCTACTAGCTCGTAGCCAGCAACAATTTACGATAATATGATCTTTCGAGAGAAATGATCGGCGAAACTAAACATCGAAACGCGGGAACGAATTGACAAAATTAATCACCGTTGCTGTAAATTACTTAAACGAATTTTATTAAGAATTGCAAGAGTTAAAAGTGGAAAGTATTATTGTTATAAAATAACACACAGTAGAGTACATTTTATTTGAATAATTTCATTTCGTAATATCTTGATAAAATATTCTTTCATCTAAAAATTTCTGTAAAATTCTCTATTAGATGTTAGTGTATCGAATACAATGATTAAATGACAGAATGTTTGGATATCAGAATATTCTAAAAATAAATATTCAAATACCTATACTAATTAATATTTTTACAAAAACTAACGAAGCAATATTATCGGAAAAATACTTACTTACAGACTGTACGATTTAAATAAAATAAATGAAAAGCGAATTAATTTCGATCTTTGACAAGGAAAGTATTTTTTATAAGTTTGCAAATGCTCTTTAAGTTAAACTTTTTATTGTATTAGCGGTATTCATTACTGTATTCACACTTCGTACTACAAGTTTGCTGTCTTAGTACGGCGTTGCAGAATTCACAAGTGTACATACGTATAACAATCTCGTGGAGTATAATTTGCTAAGTTTATTAAGCAGCATTAAACAGGTAAAGGAGTTAGCGTCTGAACGAAGTTTGATCGTCGGTCCCATTTAAATTCGAACTACTAGAAGGAAACCTAAACTGGCATCATTTCACGCAAACATAACATTTTGAGTAGAGAAATAATCAGAATAAAAATCGTCTGAATTAATTGTGAATGAATATTACAGACAAAATTTCTCCTTTTATCAACTTTAATAAGTCGCACAGAATATAATAGTATGTTTTTTGGCTAACGTTTTGACGATTCTATATTTGATGTATTCATTTTTATTATGAATATCGTAAAATTTTATTAGAACTAACCAATGCCTCAACAAGGCATTAGTTATCCAGAGATGCATTTGCAAATAATATTTAAACTTTTTAATTTATTCTTCTACCAACTTCTATAAATTGCAAATAATAAAATAGTACATGTAATTGTTTAAGGTTTGGAATATTATAAATTTGATGTACCAATTTTTATCATAAATATTGTAAAATCAAATTAAAGTCAAGCGACGTTTCAACAGTTTCTAAGTGTATTTCAAAATAATATTTAAACTTTAAGCTTCCATGAAAGTTATGTCACGGATCGTCCCGAATTTTTCCACCGATGTAAAATCCTTTCTCTCGTCCGTATTAATTCTATCCTCGGCGAGAAACTTAAAAAATTTCATTACCGTGGAACTCTTTAAGCTTTTTCCGCAAGAGGAGGAGCCGGGGAGGAGGAGCGAGGGCACGGAGGAACGAGCGAACGAACTCTCGTCCGGTAAGGAAACTTATCAGTAGCGGTACGATAGATTCAAGATCTCTGTCAATAAAAATCCCTCGGTCCACGAGTTCCTCCGCAGATCCCGAGGTATTTCCCGATTTTTCATTCATCGCGTGGAACGCGGACGAAAGATTGCGACGGCGGAGTTGGTTTCGCCGGATTGTCTCGATTTACAGACGCCGCATCATCCATCCGAATTATTCGGATAAAATAGAACGTTGAACGCGCTAAATACAACTATTTTTAACGCCACTCGTCGAAATATTCGGACAGTGTTCGGAAAGTGACAATTTTTAAAAACTGAACCATACGACTCGACTTCTTAAAAATATAAAATGGGCTAAAAACGTTAAATCAAAAGAAATCCGAATATTTTAGTAACTATATATAAAATAGAAGAGAAGAAAAGTATATTTCTGTAGTTTGAGATATTTTCAAGAGGAGCAATTTTCTTTTATATTAATCAAGACTACTATATCTCGATAACATGCTCACGAAGCTTAAATAAAAGAATTCCAGAATATTACAATTATAAAAATCTTGTTCGACAATTGTACTGAGCTGAATAAAAACGTATTTATTCATTTAAGAGTTTCAATCTATCAAAAATAGTATAACAAAATTACATATAAATTCTTCTAATATCTTCGCTATTTTAAATTTAACTTACCAATTTCTGCAATAAACGCGTAAAATGCAGTCTACCAAAGAAAGCCGTGATACAAGTTCGAAAACGATGTGCCTACACTTTGACCGTTGAGAGCACAGTTCCCCTAAAACTCCGAAAAAATTGTGTTATATTCGCCGCTCGCCGCTCGCAGGCTACCCTCGAACAAAATGTCAAAGTTCCCGTTAAATGATCTCGCCGCGGTTTTCCTTTTTTAATTCGCGTAAGTGGTCCGCGCTTTCAAGACCGGGCTGCCTCTCTAAAGTCTGAAGTAAGTTCCGAGCACACACAACGGCTCGAAAGCCGAGATTTTCCGCATCCGTGACATTGATCGTAGTTTACTGGATCCTAAGAAGTTCGCCGCCTTATCCAAACATGTAATTAAGACCGAATTCGAGGGGAGAGGGGGGGGATGCTTTTGCGCGCTGAATAACGGGCACGCCGACGGAATCGATTCTCCGCTGACGCATTCATACGCAGCTGCGATACCGTTCCAGATTTTCAGCGATGTTTGTCGCGGTGCTCGCGAGACTCCTCCCGGTCGGATTCGACGGAAAACTTTTCCAGCGAATCGCCCCCGAGTTCGAAAACAATCGTAGAACGATCTCC
>NC_135781.1:5620540-5726329 GCF_028453695.1 Augochlora pura
GGAGGGGGAGGTGGTGGAAGCGAAAGAAACTTTGCCACAGGTCAACAGCGCAAAAATATGGGTTCCCGGTGATCGAGTCAGTTTCTATCCTGCCATCGAATTCTTTTAACACCCGGTCGGGGAAACCACGAACGCGCGTAAACTGGGAATCCAATCTGCGATGTTTGTTTCAGTGAAAGGGCCGGAATGCTTCGGCGACGACGTCGGCGACGGCCGGCATTGTTGTTCTCGATTGTTCGATGAACGGCCAGCTTTTCTTTTTTCCTCGGTCTCTTTCATCTCCGGCTCCTTCGTTACGGCGAGGCGCCGACGACAATGGGGGATGGAAGCAAATTCGGGGGGCCAAGATCGCGGCGACCGGAAGTCGTGTTATCGAGAATTATAACTCGTGTCGAATGCGTTGAGTAGCGGAGTCGATCACTGTGGGGTGACCAATTACTGTGATGTGGTCAATTACTGCGCCTTTCGTTTATTCTCCCGCATTATTAATTTCATAATTATCGAACGAGACCACTAAATTCTTTTTATTCGAAACTAGATAAAATAAAATATAATATGACATATTAAATTTTTTTATTCAAGAATAAATAAAATAGAAAAATATAGTGTGATATATATATGACATTCTTTAATTCGAAAATAAAGAAAATAGAAAAATACAATATTAAATCGTTTCATCCAAAAATATACATAATGCAAAAGTCTAATATCATATATCTAATTCGGAATTCAACAAAATAGATAAATGTAATATTACATACTACAGATTTTTATTAAAAAATAGGTTCTCGACTGACCACGTTTCCGGTTGATCCTCGCACCTGGAACAATGTTCTAGGACACTGCAGATATTGCGACTAGACCGGGCGAAATTTAGTGGATTGGTATAGCTACAAATTACCGTGATTTAAATCATGATTTCTGGAATGCACTGATATAGAATAACCATTACTTCGGTCATTAAACCGCGCAGATAATAATAAAATATCGTGACCGTGGCTGTCGCGCGAAATTAAGCGCCATACGTTCCCGGATCGCATATATCATTTAATTGCGACCAATGAGCTGTCACGGAGACCCTTTCATAGATCGCGAGAATCCAGCTTCTTCCGTATTTTACGGATCCCGAGATTTATGACTTTGTGATTATGGTTTTAAACGTTCGAGAAATCAATTCTTTCCACGGCAATCGATTATTTTCTCGAAATTGTTATTGTTTGAATAAATTGTTCGAATTTGTGAAAATAACATTGGTGTAAGTGTTTGAAATTGAAGACTGGAATTATTTCAATAATTTTAATTAAAATATTTATACTAAAGTAAAGAAGATTCTTCAGTTTTTGATTTCTGATTAGTACAAAATTATTATGTGCTTTCGATAAAATTCCTAAAAATTATTTAAGAAATGGCTTCTCAATCGCGAGATCAACTTCAGGAATTAATTTACATTTCATGAATAATTCTTCGATATTTCATGATTTCCAAACATTTTTCCCAAACAACGTTGATTCACTAAAACGAGATTGATTTGTTAAGCAACTTGTACGCAGGTGAACGGCTCACTGTTAACCGAGCTAATTGCTAAAACCATAGGAAACGGGATCGCGTGACGCATAAGTAGACCAGCGCCGCATTTGCATTTGCCTTATCCCAGCCCAGGAACGTAAAATAAAACGAGAATCGCGAAACAATGGCCCGATATCACGCGACTCAAAACACCTGGAACGTTGATTACTTTAAGATTGTCGGTGTAGGTGCGAGATCCGATATTCACGTGCTCCGTGGAAACCGACGACGAGCGGCCCCGCGGTCGTTCGAATCCGAGGCGGCGGATCCGAGATTTCAATGTCTGTTATCAAAGAAAACACTGAAACGGAGTCGAACCAACCCTCTGCCTTCCATTTGATCCATTTTATCATCTTATTTGCGATCAGCCGGCCCGCTTTCGGATCAGGAATCCCAAATGGCTTGCCTAACTGTTCGGTCTGATCTTGACTCCCTTACACCACTTAGAGCAACTTCTGCCCGTGACTCGCGAAGTATTAATGAGACGACGGATAACGAATATATAGACGCTCGATAGGTAACAAGCTGACGTCGTTCCATTTACGAACGTTCGAAGACTTTCACCCCCCTACGCGATAGTACGAAACTTTATGCGAATCCGCGTTATTATGCACAATTTTGCAAATATCTACGGTAGGAAAAATGTCTCGTTGCGACTAGAAAATTCAGGTAATAGAATAATTAAATTCATAATAAATATATAAATCATAAGTTTTTCATTATATTTAATATTTATTTATTATATTTATTAATTAGATCGTGTCTAGTGCGACTAGTTTGTTCGTTATTTTATTTTACACGTTTCTTCACTTTTTAACAAATGATAAATCTGCGTTACTTTTGTTAGTAAACTATTTAATAACAGAAATAAGCGATAGATAATTTTAAGAAGTTAATTACGCGTTTTACGAGGAAACTGGTCGTCTAATGAGTGTAATTAGTATACTGCGGATCTATATGCAAAGTAAAAATTGTCTGCATTGATGCAGGAGCTTAAAAAACATTTATTACCTTTCTTAGTAATTGTATTTAGTTAATAATACATAATAGAATAACAATAATATGTAATACATAATAAATAATGTAATAATTCTAATACGTAATACAATCATGCAAAATATAATAATTCTAGTACGTAATACAATCATGCAAAATATAATAATTCGAATACGTAATACAATTATGTATAATACAATAATACTAATGCATAATAATATGTAACACAATACTATCATCATTAAGAGTCCCCACTGTTCCGAATTCAATCCACTCATTGTCATAAACGCCTAAAATTCGCAGCCCACTAATTAGACACAAACGTGTGAGAACAGACACAAATAAATAGTTCCATAAATAAATCTTTAAGCGCGCGATCATTGATTTCCACGGTTGCTTTTGTGCCCGGTAGATTTTTGTCCGCCTGGATCAATTATGCGGAGCACTATGCATCGTGTCCGCGGCAAATAAAACCAATTAAAACCGTCACCATGCGAAAACCTTTTATTCACCGGTACCGAAATAATCAGCTTTGCAATGAGAGCGCCGGCCAACGGGCACAGAACAGAATTTGCATGTCGGAAATTATTCAGCGTTCACGTGTAATTATTGCTACACATTCATTAGAATTTATTAACACAAGAATCTGTCATTCCATTTGATCGCCATTTCGCCGATAACGAAATGCTGAATTGGCAAAAGTAATTAAAGACGCTGGTCAGTTTTTTTTTCAAGCAGGCTACAGTATGGTTGCAGCGTTCGGAACATTTTGACAACCGAAAGTGGTTTCCGATACGTTCGTTTTGGAAAACTATATTTTTAGACATTTATCGTTGAAAATAACTTTTCATTTTTCTGCAAGAATTCCGAAAAATATTTGAAAACGGAAACGCGAATTTATTTGTCGGAAGTGCAAGGGTAGCTGAATAAGATTCTTTTAACTATTAATTTTACAAAGAGTGTTAACAAAATTCAAACTAATTTTAAAAAAATGCTTAACAGAATTTAAATTAATTTAAAAAGAAAGTTTGAATGAAATTTAAATTAATTTAAGGGAAAAACTTTTTAATAAGATTTAAATTAATTCGATGAGAAGAATTTATTGTGAATGTTGGAAAATGTTGTCTGGTTGTTTTAAAAAAACTACGACATCGCCGATGGATAAATTGTTAAACGACAAGAGTTGTTCGAAATATTGTCCAGAAAGATGCGTCCCGATTCGCAAACTCGCCCTATAGTTCACGACGTTCCTCGTACAATTCGGTATCAGTGCCTCTACATTCGAGTATCAACCACTTGCCTGGAAGATTGCATTTTCTTTGATTCATTATCTTTACTCCGAGAGGACGCGGCACAAAGGTAACAAGAGTTCCGCGACACAAACTTCCCCGGGCCGGTCCTCGAAACTGAGTTCCATCATTTTCAAAGAAAATCTGTATGTATCGGCGACTTCCTGCATACCTCTACCAGCGCCGCGAAGAAAGTTAACTTCGCCCATGTCGCGTAGTACTTAAACGTAACCGGCAAACTCTGTAAACCGGCGTTTATTTCGTGGTCAGAGTGTTCGTGAAAACTGTCGTTGAAATATGCAACATTAGTAGCGATGCGATAATCGCAATTCCTATAAATTTCAAGAAAGAATTTGTTTGACATTGTCTAGTAAACTAGTCCATCAAAAGTCTGAAAAATTCAGGTCATAAGGTCCAGTTTAATGGAAATATTATACTGTTTAAAGCAATATTTTCTAACCAAAAAAGTGAATAAGAAGAATTTGATAGTTAAAAAGGTAGTTCAAAGAGTAATAAAAATGGAAGAATAAAGGAAATTATTAATTACTTCAATTACGTAAGATATATATTTTAAATACTTATTGTATTAATATTATTTAGTATTTATATTAATACAAAAATATAGTACTATTTCAAATGACGTACATACATATCACACACTTGAGAGATATTTGCAAATATTTCTTAGTTGAAATATTTTTACTTAGATTTGAATTCTCCCAATGTCTCCATAGTTTAATAATATCTCCACACGTTAAAAACATCTCCACGTATCTCTAGACAAAAATCCGCTGTCTATTATTGCCTATAATTAAATAAATAATATAAATAAAATCCAAAACGAATTTGGCGATGTGAAAAGTGCCGAACAAGATGTAAGAATTTCGGGCGTTGTCGCAGCGGGTCAAATTAATCCGTCCACATTGTCGGGCATGCCGACTCGATAATTGAAAGGTAATATCGAGGCAGGTGGGTCGGGTTTCTTGAAAAATGTCTGTCTAAACGGCAGCAGCATCTTCGAGACGGGAGCCGGGGCGCGAGCAACGGTGCATGCCAAAAGTGCATGAAATATCTGTTCTCCGTATTTCACGGCGTCCGGAGGGCGATAAAATATTCTCCGGAGTACACTTCGCGCGGAATTTCATTCGTCCGAGGGCTCATACGTATTACGGCGCGTAATACACCAAAGAGAGTCGTTGTTGTATCCGACGGTGTGCCTCCGCCGGTCGAGGCACGCGAGTTTCGAGAAGGTCATCCGAACCTCCGAGGAATTCATATTAGAAGAGCAGCGTCGCGAGCAGAATGTCTTGACAAGATGATTGCAGTACAATTTGCGACATTTCAACGGGGAGAGCCTGCCATTCAGCGACGGGAAATCTCGATTATCTTTATTAATCGCTTTCTTGCTCTCGAGCGCGAGCGCGCGACGCGTGAACGAGTATTTGAATCGAGCGTAACAGCGTTCGCGGTTCGAATCGAGACAATGGTTCCGGCGAGATAATGTTGTCGAAGACACGCGGTCGTTACGTTCTTATTACTGCGAGGACAAAAAGACGTACATTTTCCTCGATGTCGCCGGTTTTCCCGCGAAAGTTTGCGCGTGTTTATCAAAGGTCTGTTTCTGGAGCCGGATGGCCGAGCGCGTGCATGCCGCCCGTATTTTCATGAAAAGCGAGCGGACGAACAAAGTTTTCGAAACTGTATTATTTCTTTTTTTTTTATTTCCCCCCAACCCTTTCTTTTGCGAGAACGGGAACAATTCGTGAACGTGTTGCGTTTTGCGGTTCTACGTTCGTTGCGATCGGGCCACGGAAAACTCTGTTCGGACTTGTTTTTACAGATTTCTTTGAAAATGACGGTAAGAGACGACCGTTTGAAGTATCGGATGGTTATTTTTCAATATCCGCGATACACGCGATAACAGAAATAATCATCAAAATAACGTACAGTCGAAATTTTAAAAAACATTTCCATCAAGTCGTATTAAAGATTATAATAACAATATAAAGCTTGAAATAATGCGCGACTATTATTGTAAGAAATTTTTGCAACAATCCGCAGCGAGTAAAATGCACTTATACCAAAAAGTTCTTACAAAAATATTATTACGATGATAAATATATCACTGAATTACACGGCACAAACTAATTACGAATTACACCGTGGCAACGCTGTTGCAGAGCCCGACTTATCAAAGTGCGTCGGAAACAAAAATTTCGCCTCGCCCATTTTCGCAAAAGTCTCGTTTTTGTGACGATGCTGGTTACAGTGGAGATTAGTTTGTTAAACTGGACGAACGTGAAGAAAAAAACTTTTTTGTGACGCCGCTGCGACATAGATATAACGGCCGTGTTAAGTGGATATATACTTTTATTATGCGACGTACCATTAAAAGTAAAACATTGTTTTACTTCCGAATAAACTAGCCGCGAGTTGACGAAAATGTTAGAGAACGAAATTTATTCAACGTTGTGAAGAGGCACGAAGCCGTAAGTTTCGCCTATTATTATTATTAACATTGTCGTTGTACACGCAGCGGAATTATTATGACGCTGTAATCGGCGAAAGAGGATTATCGTCGCGTAACTATGATAACGACATCTACGACCGACGACGTTAATTAAATTAACGTTAATTAAATTAGAATAACGTTTGCGCATAGAAAGGTGTACATCGTACGTTGACCTATTGTTATTATTGTTACAGAGATTAGAAATTTTACATATTCTGCGAATATGTAACTAGGAGTCTAAACGTCGATTATTTAATTAATACTATGACACGTTTAAATTGTATGGTAAAAATTTCAGTCGAAAGAACGCCCTTCAATCGTCACGCGAGAATTGTTGCATAACTTATTTTTAAGTTATTCGCGCCACCGATGCATAATTCATTATGAAATGCCGCGTATTGAATAGTATTAACAGCGATTAATTGATAAACATACATAATGCAGAAGAATGCTAAGAGCATGGTCTGATTACGGTCGAATCGACCTAAATCCTGCATAGGGATTAAATGTTTATTCGCGGGGCATCTCCACTGTAAATAATATTATCGTACAATAATCATCCCCCGGTGATAATTATGCGTTCGAGGTAGCACATTGCTAGAAATAATGATCATAATATTAATGACGATAATAATATTAATGACGATAATGACAATGTGGCAGCCGGCGCGACCGGGCACGGCGTTGCATAATATAAACAAAGATGCGGGGTTGCTCTCTGTCGCCAGTGATGCTTTGCATCCTGTCAACGATGACCGTTCGAGGAAAATGATTTCAGATGACGATCTTGGAACGGTCAAACGGCGACCGACCAAGTCTATAACGAGGCTTGATATTTTTTCGTCAGTCAACTCTCGAATAAATAATAATATATAACTGAAATACGCCTCACTTATCCCCTTGCCACCCACAGCAATAATAAGTATTAATAACGATGAAGATAATTTTCCAACCAAAATGAAAATAATTATTAATTGAGTGATCACAATTAATTAAATTCGCATTCAAACCACTCGTCCAAGCAACATCAATTACCGAGTCATAATTATTAACGTTGAAATATATCAGCGAAACTATTATAAATAAATGAAGATTAAAAAAGTATAAGTATAGCTTAAAAAGACATGGTATAAAATAATTTAAAAGACACGATGTATCCAGTGTATTGGAAAAAGGATTTAATTCGTTCCATAGTGATAGAGTTCCTGATTCCAGTATTTGAAAATAAAATGTTATTTAAATGAAGAAATTAAATGCGAGTTAATTGGAAGCCAATAAGGCGCGATTTCGTGGATTAATACCCTAAGTGACTTTAAGTGTCCATGACTTACACGACAATTAAAACGGAAGGTTCGTGGACGTCTTTATTTACCAAGTGGCGTTTAATTATACAAGAGATTTCTTCTAAACAACGGAAATTCGAGCTGGTTTTTGGTTTCAAAGATGAAAAATTGGCCGACGCTTAAAACAGTGCATTGGATCGAAACTAGTGAGCGCAGAATCAAAAGTGCCGCGGAACGAATAAAATGGCGTAATTAACTGCGTTTTGCTTCGTCGGCTAACCTTCGTTGAAAATTTCGTTACCAATTGATTACGTTCATAATGCGTTTTACGGTTTAGCGTTGTCCTCCAAGGATACAGGTTGCTACTCAACTATTTAATCTTCAGTTATTTTATAGCTGGTACGAAGCGTGCGCAAGATTTATAAACGGATCGCCGATTTCATTTACGATAATTAGAGCAGGTATAATTTAAAGCAGTGAAAAAGTGGCAACAATTGCGCGACGCGGCACGCTTGTTTCGACCGATTAAAATAATTCCGGAAATAATGAAATGTTCATTTCAGCCAACTGCCGCAGGAAACTTTTATTTTGTTAAAATATCCGCTACCAACTTACGGCTAAACTGAAGTTGTTCCTATTTTTCTTAGATTTTCACTTTTTCATTCTCTTCTACCGTCTACAATGAAAATTGAACAAAAATATATAAAGAGTAAAATGAATAAAAGAAGTTATATATTTTTTAATCTACAGAAATTTTTCTATTCCTCTCGTTTTTCTTATAATATTGTAACTGAGATGAGTAAAAGGAAAAAATGAGTAAAGAGAAAAACATATTAAAAATAATAAATATACTAAATGGATGTTAGATTGACTTCAAATTAAATACAGAATTATGTCACAGTCTCACTGTCATCGCTTTTTATAAATAAAATTGTAAAATGTTAGGCGAACTTATTAAATTTATCACGTATTAGTCGTATTAGATAAATAAGAAGACCACGAGGAATGCAGTGTTACTTTAAATAATCGAGATGTGAAACTTGCAAATCTGTAGGCAACCGACTTAACAGTCGATCGTTCCTTCTTAGCTACCCCGATTTTCCACCCAGAAGTACTCAAAGATTTCGAGTAACATTTCCCAGCAATCAGCTCACAGAAATATTTTCCCACGTGAAACAGTCTTCGCCTGCAACGACTCGCACTTCTACGCGTACTTCACGAGAGAACGTGTCAATCAATTCGAAGCACTAAATTTTCTCAGTCGTGTTTTCGACGCACACCATCGAAGTCCAACCTATCGAACACTATAAACATGACTGGCAAACATGCTTTGCAACAATAATAACACTAAATCGATTCAGATTCCGTGCGACCTTCATTTTAACGCGTGCCCTTCGTAAAAACATTTTCATAATTCCAACGATTATCAATGGAAAGATCAAAACAAAACACGTCGATCCGTCCGGTAGTTCTAAGGTTAAGCATAGCAAAAATGGTCGGTGGCCAGCAGAGAACGTTACAGTTGCCACTTGTCAACGATCTGCGACGATCTTTCGCGATGACAGCTTTCGGAAATCATGAGAAATTAATGAATGTTTATCCGCGTACTTACCAGACGGCAGGGTAAGTCCGGCGAGAAATAACAGAGCACAAAGACACGAGAAGCTCGCACTTTTCCCAGTACACATGGCGCACGGTGCACTAATAACGGCAGTTTTCAAACACCCGTGCCGTGTCGCGCGGCCACTCGCGTGGCTCTGAGTCCCTCGTTAGATTTCGAGTTTGAATCGCGGTCCTACTCTGTCTTTCGCTCTTCCTCCCGCACGCAGCCACCAAATGCGGTCCAGCGCCTGCCCGCTGACAACATCAAAAATAAATTCCCCCGTTCAGATGGCAGCACCCTCCAGACGGAAGTTCGGGAACATGTCCGGTAAGTCAGAGTGTTCGTGGAGTAACTGACTATATTTTAGAAAGTAAAAATGAACTTTGACAGTTTAAGGCAAACGTACAAGTGATAATAGAATGGAGTTTATGTGTATTGGGATATTGAAGGAAACGAGGTTGTAGGTCGCTTACCTAAACCAGCAATTTAATATCATGGACAAGGTACAATTCCCTGTACAGATGTATAAGAAAAAAATTTTGAAAGACTTTGAAGAAAATTTGAAGACACAGATTGATAAAAGGTATGTTATATTACGAATTATTATGAATTATTTGTTGTATCGTGTATTAGCGAATTTAACTTTAAGAGTTCGCAGAGTACTGCGATAATAAAGAATCATTAATGAGGAAAGATATAACGGAAAGTTCGAAATGTATCAGTCGATTTTCTGTACAAAGTGTAAACCAAATATTATGGGATTGTTTATTATTTAGAAAAGAGTTACTTAACAAATTTATGGGTAAACAAACTGCTAAAACAAAACTGAAAATTCTAAGTGATTGTTGGTAATATGGTTAACAGTTTGATTCTTTTAATACCACCCAAGTTGACGCTATATGAACCCCGAACAGAGCTTCCGAATTTCGCCACAAGAGGCGTCATAATTACCAAAACGGTAATTGATTTTTTCTGGAATTTGCATGGTTTCTTATGATAAAAATGGGAAGCATCAATCATGTTCGAATTGAAAATAATATTATCAGCGAACTATAGAACTTGAATGAATTATTTTGTCACCTAATGTGGGATTTAAGTCACACCATTCTGCCTTACCTTTTTAGAACTTTAGTGTTCTCTTGCCATTTCATGCTGCGCTCAGTATTATCGATAGTTCACGAATAGTAGATACGTTAGCAAGAAGCGAATATCTCGTATATTGCATTTCTACTATGAGTGCCAAAATGAAATGATATATACAAGATATTCATTTCTTGCTAACGTGCCTATTTTTCGTTAACTATCGGCAATGTTGGTCACGATACGAAATGGTAACTTGGCTCTGTAACCCTTTAAAGCTAAAACAGAAAAGCCCAGAAGATGCAACGTCTTTACGAATCCTAAGCTATATCCTATACACATCCCCTTCGCTATTTTCCAAAATCATGTGTTGATAATTTATCTAGTAGAAATAAGATAGTGGCGCTATCCGGACTTGGAAAAATATCTACCTGACCGATAAATTTGGTAAACAGTTTGGGCACTTTGTCACCACGTCAATTAGCTTTGTGTTGAGCCTTGAACAAATCGCGATAAATTTAAAATGTTGTATAATTAAATTCTACGTTTGAGAATTGATAATGAAACTTACAGAAATAAAATGTGAGCTTTCACAATTAGAAAATAGGAAATGGGACTGTGACAACCACGTGTCGTGGTTTCGAGAATATTTAAGTTCCACATAAACAATTAACTATGCTTCATGCGGTGTTTATCTATTATCGTCATGCGATTAAACAACGCAGTAACAATCGAATATCAACTTCAATTCAACATTTAATTCACGCATTTTCGCGACCGCGGAAGTCAGTACGGACCTATATTAAATTTCTCCAACCAGTCTCTCCGCATTGACAGAGTAAAAGGATCGGCGACCGTAGCCGGTAGACGCGAGATAAAGTAAGACATTTCTTTCCATTGAGAACTTCGTCAGCGCGCAACACAAAGATCCGATTACTCGTGTCTTAGGACACCGCGCCGGCCCGAAGAATCGAATCCTGGTCGACGATTAATAAAATGAAAAAGTCGCGCGTCGGAACGCTGATAACGGTTTTTCGCGGAGCCGGCGGAACACGCGGAGTACGTCGTGGGTAGTTGGGCGATAGCAATCAGAGGATGAAGGAAGCAGTTGACGAGAGGATCCGCGGAGGACAGAGTCGCGGTAAAATCTTATCATCGACATCCGGTGGGATTTCAAGTGGCGGATAAACAGATCTCGTATTTGAGATTTCCCATGCGGGTCTGTCGGCAGTGACGGCGTCGCTGATGCATAGATGCGCCAACGGTAAAGTACGGCGTCGCCAGGGTGAAAGGGGAGAGAGAGAGAGAGAGAGAGAATCCTCGAAAGAAGAAGGGGGGGGGGAGGGGGAGAGAGGCTGCTGGCTGCTGCCGGCAGCGGATAGAACCGGGGGATAGAGGAAAAAGGTGGCGAACACCGGAACACGCTGGAAGAGGGGCGGAAGTAAGAGACGAAAAAGAGAAAATCCAGCGGAGTGGTCCGGATTCGCAGACGAATGGATTAAAACGGGTAAAGCTCGTCGACCGTCGACCGTAGACGCGTAGACCGCCGACAGTCGGATGTCTCTCGAGAGATCTTCATCGGGAGAGATTTCGACTGTGTAATACCACCGGTCCGAAGCGGCCACGAAATTACATCTGCCACCGCCTCGTCCCATTTCTGGTTGCTCGATGCGCCCCGATACTCTCGATCCGACGAATCATCTCGTAATCGTTCTCATCGGCGGAATTTCGCTCGGTATCGGGCTCCTTTTTGCTGTCCTAGAAATCCTGGCAGTTTTTACGCGAAAACATAACGCGGTATATGTACACGACGATTACTCGATACCTTTTAATAAACCCCCGCCGCGTTCGATGCTGCGGATTTATCTCGACGATATTCTCAGTAAAAGCTCCCCGTCCGGATTCTGTTATTTTCAAAACGTTATTTTAAACGAGAATTTCATACGGTGACGTTAAAAGGCTTACCGATAGATTTTCAGCAGAGACTGCTCGCATTAACTTGTTAACAGGGGAATTAACTTTTGTTCAACTTTTCGCAATGGGGACTAAAGCATTTCGAGAATGGCTTTTCGTTTGTCCATTATTTATTCAGCAAAGTATCGCGTGGCCTGTTTAGAAAATGTAGAAATCGAATTTAATTATGTTTACGGTTAAATATATATTACAGGTATGTTAAATTATATTTACAGTTAAATATATATTACAGTTATATTAAATTATATTACAATAACATATGTGTAACCTGTTAGCTATGACATAAATTAGATTAACATAACCTAATACACTTAGTATATTATTGAACTATATACTGTTAATTTATGGGAGAAGTGGTTAAAAGAAATGCAAAATTACGATGACATTAGAAGAATTATAAAATATTGTTACATCATTGTCAATGTTTTAAAACTATTGACAAAAGAAATATATTTTTAATTGATCCCTGCTTTTTACTATTGCTATAGAAAATTTTAATTTTCCATAAAAATCGACAGTCTATATATATTACATATAAAGTAGCTGTGTCCGACACTAAACTGTGCAAATTCGAATTAGTAGCATACGGTCGCGCAAATGCGCTCGACATATTTTAAAAATTCTCACGACGAAAAATGTCCATCGGGGTTGTCCTCCGAGCACGGTGAATTATTTCGTTATATCCGTTTAACAATTTAATTAATCGAACAGCTGGCTATTCCAACAGAAATCAAGTTTTCGGAAAGGCCGGCGTGTACCGTTGTCCGTCGTTGACAGGATCAAGTGCGAGTGTGACCGAGGGGACAATCCAGCCACCGAGAGCGATAGAGAGAAAGCGAGAGAGAAAGAGTGAGAGAGGGAGAGAGAGTGAGAGAGGGAGAGAGAGAGAGTGAGAGAGGGGGGGAGAGAAGGGAAGAGAGAAAACTAAATTTGATTTTTCTCTTGTTTCGTTTCGCATCGATTTGAAAAGCAGTCTCGCAGTCTCCGTCGAAATTGCCTCGTCCAAATTAACGGTTAGAAACTGAAGAGAGTTTCGCGTTGTAAATTGTTCCATTGACCCGATTCCTCGAGCATTCCACCTCCCCTCTAGGCTTCGAACGCGTATACACAACACGGGCGTACGTGCAATTTATCGGATTCGTCGACGAATTAATTAAACACGCGAATCCGTCGGAACACGCTAACCTGTAACGCGGCCTGTTTGCCTGTCGATAATCCGCGCCGCGCGTCAGAGGCGCGCATCTCTCTCTCTCTCTCGATCGCGACGAGAATTAGCCGGTTGGAGGAAAAATGGCGAGCGAGCTGTCTCGGAGGATCAAATACGCCATGGCGCATTTGACGCGCAAACAGTACACCGCCCTGCTGGCCCGGCCCAACTGGAGACGGATACAGAGGACGAACATAAACATTCTGGTGAGCGATCCCGTCACCGTCCCGCGAACGATATCTCGAGAGACACGTCGTATTCTTTCTTTCGCCAGCCGAACCCGTTCGCGACCAGGCGGTCGGCGCTGAAAGCGCGCGCTTCGAAGCGCGTCAAAGTCATGGCGCAGCCGAAGCACATGACCAAGAAGTACGACCCGGAGTGAGTATCCAGAGAATTTACGGGTATCGAGGGCGCGCGGGATATCGGCCAGCCGATCTCGAATAGAAATCGCTTTGGTTTTCGAGCAGAACCGCCCCGCCGCCGTACCCGCGTATCCACCCGAAGACCCTCGCCGCCAAGACCACCAGACGTATCCAGGATCTGTCGCTGCCTCACAAAAGGTCATTCATGCCCCACTGTTTCCGCTCGAATCGGTTGAAGCATCGCGAAAGGTCTCCGCCTTAAACGGGGACACCGCCGCCACCGCTCCGTAACGGTTCGAGAAAGTCGATGTCATTTTTGATTTCATGAAAGTTCCATGTGTTTAGAATGTTACGCCGAATCGATATTTCGGAATTCGTACGGAACTCGACCGGAGGCGAAGTTTGAAAAATCGTACTTTATCGGGGAGGGAAGTTATCGTAAAATTCCTTTTACGTCTTTCTTGAAACTACGTTTTTCAAGCCGGGGGGTCGCGCGATCTCCGGAACTGTACATCCGATTTACTTTAAATTTCATGGGATCATTCGTCGCTCTTCCACTGTTCCATACCGAGTAGTATGAAAAATAGATTTTTGAAGTAGTAAATCGACTATAAATATATTTGTATGTCCTCGTGTCATACAGAGTGCCGTGTTTTCTTGAAATAGCAATTTCCCGCGTATATGGAGTTAAATATTTTTGAAAATGTTATTTCCGTATGTAACTACTATTTCAAATTTATTTGCCGAATTCTGTGTTACATGAGAAGATAGAAACTATTTTAAAAATCTATATTCCCTCAGTTTTATAAATAGTACCATTTGGTTGATGCGAAACTGACGTATCTTCAAATATATAAGGCAAAAGCATTAATTATTATTTTCGGAAATTATTATTGGAAAAATAAATCTTTAAATGCCTTTTTCTTCTAACTTCATTATTTAAACTTCTAACTTCATTATCTCAGCATATCTAAATTATTCAAATTTTTACAATCATTTGAACTGTTTTTTAGGATAAAAGCAATTTTATTGCTTCTTAGAATGAATAAAATTTTCGAAAACCTGTACGATACATGTTAATTTTATTTTAGATATTTCTTTTGAGATAATTATAACAGAAGTAATTTAGAATTTTTATTCTTTATTTAATAAGTTAAATCGATTTACTGCCTCAAATTACAGGTACTCATTTTCGTTGTAGACGCATAAAATTCATACTCTATTTATACATCAACAAAAATTCGTTTAAAGGATTTTTCCTTCTAAAACATTGCTAAACAAAGCTAGAACCGTCGTCTATACTCCCCTGAAAATATCAAATATTGTCTTCAGCATTTAATGATGAAATAAATTCCGAATCCTGCAAACGAATCGCTGCTATTGTCTGCCATTAGAACGCTGCTGGCGAACATGCGGTTCCAGGTGAGCGGCAACATCACAGAGACCCTGTGGAAGGTGCAGAACTCGCGGTACCGTAGGTATCGATACTTCTGCAACGCTCGGCTGCAGCGAGAAGCGAGGAAAAGGTAAGGGGGCGCCGTACCGTGGAAAATCGAGAAAAACGCTAGGTGGGGGGGAGAGGGGGGAAACGCGGTGCAAACAACGACGGGCGTAATCGGATTGTCGATTCCAGATGGAAGTTTTCGCACTCGCGGACACGATCCCGTAAAGTCGGATTTGAATCTCGCGAGGTCACGGTCCGGTTCTTCGAAATGGCGAACGCCTCCCAGGCCTCGCTCGTCGGCGCCGCGCGTCCTGTTTCGCGACGCGAGAGCTTCTCCGAAACCGAGGATTTTCCGTTTCGGTTTCCCCACGCGCGGACTGCCGGCTGCCGGCTGCCGGCGAACGGCGGCGGCGGCGTCGGCCGCGTTCGTTAAACTTTCGACGGAACTCGCGGAATAGCTGGCAGGCACGAGCGACCCGGATGTAATTGCTAATATGTAGAGCCCAAGGGTGTTCCGATGTTCGTCGAACAAACTCGCGGGAGACCCGAACCATTTTCGTACGCCCACACGCGACGCCTGTCCCGTTTGTTCGCCTCCAGAAACTGTAACGAGCTCGCGCCCCGATAACAACTTCGATTCGTTTTGTGCCCCGCCTTTGCGCTGCCACGGATGTTTCTTCGCAGACAGAGGATCCTGGCGAAGTTGCGCAGAGCGATAAAGCCCGATGAATGGGAGCAGCACTTAGAGACGTTGGAGAGGCTGTCCACGCCGAAAATTCCACCGAAGCCGAAGCCTTTTGTACGGAGACGAGCGAACGTATCTCTTCCGAGGATCGTATAGACGAGATCGGGAGACTCGATACTGGACCCGCCTTCCTCAACCCTTGCATTGAATTTTGTTTTAAATCGGAACGGTTACGAGGAAGTGGAAATTGTTAAAAGAATTAGTAGACTTCAATTAAGACAATACTGAAGACTAGGACTAAGGACTAAATTTAAATCTTATAAGGGATGAACCGCAGAGAAATTTGGCCGTTCATTTTGACTACAATAACGTCTATATTATTTATTTAATATTTAGTATTATTTTAATAGGAACTGTAAATTTAAATCTCTCAGATATACATAAGCAGTGCGATCTATTGATACTGTATACGTATATTTTTTATCTTTTTTTTAACGCAAGCCCTTAAATACTTTAATTTCACTAGAAATGAACTTAGGTAATTTTCAAAATAGACGGCTTAATTAGAGATTCTGAATGAGGTGAAAGAGTTATTAACATTCCAATTACCGTGCCTTAAACATATCTAATATATATTATTTTATAACAATGACAAGCCTTATTTGACCTTCCTACGATTTTTATTACAACACGCGCTTGAATAAGGAAATTAAGTACAAATTTCTGACGAAAACATTTTCACAGTATCGGCAATTATAAAAGAAAAAAGGATGAGAAATTTTGGGCCGGTTTAGTGGATCTAGTGCTAAAGAAGTCTCGTGTCGCGAAAGAGGTTCCAGTATATAATTCAGTGATTTTAACAGGTCATGATTTTTAAAACGGCGTGCGTAAAAGCGTAGAAGATGTCAAGGGTGGAATTGAGGTTATGGTATTATGCTCGTATAATAAATCGGTCACGGTGCGACGATGCTCGAGGGACATTAAATAGACGGGAAGTTATTTGCGTTCGTTATTTGTAATGCTGAATGATAATAATTATTTCTTCTTATTATATACTAATTACGACAGTAAGTAGACTCGGCAAACTCGGAGGATAGAGTTATAAAGAGTTAAGGGTGTAGTGGTACTTGAGAAGTTCTTTGGAGGCACAATGGATGAAGCCGAGCGTTTTAAGTAGAATCGTAACTATACGATGATAATGATCTTCGTAGAATGGAAAGTACGAGATAAGGATACCTAGATCCTATTATGGTATTAACAATGGTCAGAAATGTATTAACTTTTCGATCGAAACGTGTGACGTAATATTCTGTTTCAATTCCCGATACTATAGAAATGTTTTTACCAGAAACTTTTTATACGAGGTTCAATAAAAATAAGAGACAATAATAAAAATAATAAAAATCGTAGGAAGTTCAAATAAATCCAGTATCGTCGTTATTATAAAACAATATACGTAAGACAAGTTTAGGGCTCGGTAGTTACAATGTTAACCCCTTGCCGTACCATTTTCTTCGTACAACGATCAGAAGTTTCACGTTTGTAATAATTTCTAAAAAGGAAAAAAGGATAATTTATATTCATAGTGTTTGCGTAAATGTTTAAATACCGACGACAAGAAATCAGAATTTTATTCAGACTAGAACAATAGTATTCACACTCAACATATTATTACTAGGAATCTCCATCACGTGTCAGACTCGTATGACAAGGGGTTAATATGTCAAGCACCGCGTCGACCATACACGGGTGACACTAGTTTTCAATTAATTTTGAAAATTCATTTCCATCGCAATATATTCAAACAAACTGAATCCGGCTAGGATATACGAATGCGAAAGAGTTCTAATGTCATCCAGTTGTGAAACATATTAGCTTCCCGCTTACGGTTCGATTAATCAAAATTTTATTCTATGGGAACTTTATTCGTCGATTATCGGCGCTAAACGTTTTAAAACGAGGTTAAAGCCCCGAGCCCGTCGAGATCTCGCCGCAACAAGACCCGCGCGCGCGTCATCGACACTTCAGACAGACTACCCTATAAATCTCTCTTCGTTGCCCTCGATTATTTGTTTCCGAAACTCGCGCGGAAAAGTTGTCCGCTATGAAAACACTCCGAATTCGGAGCACTCTATATAGAACCGTTAGCAAAGACTACTGTCACGTACACCCGGGCGCACACAGCCACTTCGGTCGAACAAGTTCCGAAAAATCTGCTGGTTCGCAAGGCGAAAGGGTTGAGGAACGCTGGGTGGGGAGGGGAGGGGTGGGGAGATTGTTTGAGAACAGAGCCGAAACGAAACAGCTTTTGTGTGTTGGCGGGACGCGGCTGTGTACCATGCTGGCTCTGTCTACTGTCTTCCGGTGGATTCTAGGGCAAGAAGAGGAAATGGAGGCGGGTGAACGCACAGAGGCTCGAAGAGCTGTCGGCGCCGGTGAGCAGGGAGTTGCCGGACGTCCGAGATCCGTTCGCGGTGCCTCCATCCGCTCTCACCTACAAGATCAGCAGTCGCACGGCGGAACTCGCGCGGCACAGAGATCCCCGGATGCATCTGGCGCCGCGGGCGCTGGGGGTAGTGTCGCGGGCCGCCCTCGCCGCCGTAGGTAAGCAACCTGTACCCTCTGCCCGCATGTTACGCCCTCGCGTCCTGGATCGGAAGTCCCAAACCCCTAATCTCGGATCGCGCGATCCTCTGCCGCGTACTTTTTACCCTCCTCGAACTTTCCACTTATCGGACCCTAGACTCGCTCGCCGATCCCTCGACACGATTTCCACGGGTCTTTCGCGATTCTCGAAATGCAACGCGAAAAATCCGGGCTGACTATCCGACCATCGTCGACGGTGCACAGGTGTGCCGTTCGAAGTTTCACGACGGAGGGTAGTGCTGCCGGTTACTGTGTGTAAAACGTATTCGAATCTTTAAAAAAGATTTGAAGATTAAACAGAGTAAATAGTAAAGAAATTATTCGGAAATTAAGTAGATAAAAGAATAGCTTCGATAGATGAATTTGCTATTATTTAAAATTTCTCGCGAGCATGATTATCTAGATTTAATTGCGAAAGCGTATGAATATTAAATTTATATTTAAATTAAATACAATTATATTTCAATTATGTATTTTAAATAAATACGCATTATTTGATAAAGATGAAATTAATTATGTTCGATAATAAACCAAATGTACAGTAATTGGTCACCGCATAGTAACCACATCCCCTACTCTCCAGAAATATTCGACGAACATTGTAAAGAGAATTTCCTTTCTCTCGCGCTTCTGAGATTTCGAGGTGGCTCTTGATTTTCTTTTTACACGGGAGCTACATAATTTCATTTAGCAGATGGGTAGACACGGCTTGATCTTTCGAGATTATGGCACGGTGCTTTATTACTGTCCGACACACGCGTTCAAGGATACTTGGAACGTGATAATGGAATACGCTATCTCGAAAGATCTTGCAAGACCGACGCACGGCGGTCATTTTGATAATTCTAGGAACCCGTGAAAAGAATTTTTTTTAAATAAAATTCTATGAATTATAGGGTGGAGTCATCTCATTTGCAATACCATTTCAAGACTTCACAAGACTCGATTTCATATCTGCGAAATGCAGTAAGTCATATAAAATGGAAACTAGAGTTGTAGAATTAGAATTGTAGGTTAGAAAAAATGTTCTGGATTCAGAGTTAAAATTGCTTCGAGTGCAAAGGGTTATTATACATATAAAATGGAAATTGGAGTTGTAGAATTAGAATTGTAGAATTAGAATTTTAGGTTAGAAAAAATGTTCTGGATTCAGAGTTAAAATTGCTTCGAGTGCAAAGGGTTATTATACCGAGTTCTGTAACTTGACAAGACTATTACTAGATTTCGGATCTTTACTATATTAAATTATAATCCAGTTAACGAATTTTGAATTTTAATAGGAAATATATTTTTAACCAATTCACCTTTTCTTCGTTAATGTTCTTCTACCCTTTCGAAAATTGCGTTCCACAGTTTGCAGAATATAAAATAGCTTAGAATATTGAAATAACTAATTCAATATTTTTAGAAAAATAATTTAGGCCATTTTCAAAATACAGCTCATAAATTCAATAATTTCTTATGTAAACAGCTTTAGAACTCATTAATTCTGAAATAAGACAAATGACGGTCAATGGTAAGTTTTCGCTTAAATTCCTAGAAAAGTCAAAATGATCGCTGCACCTCGTAAGGTCGAATACGTCTGGGGACGGGTTAAGCTAAAACCTAAGACCGAAGGGAAAGCGTGTAATTTGACTGGAAAAGTCAAGGATCGCGTTGTCGCCTCGAGTGTCGCCACATCCACTTGGAACAGACGCGCGACCGTCCCCGAGATGTAAAACTTCGAATGGGACACCCTTATTCGCCGGCTTCCTTCCGCCCCGACATTTCCGAATGTTGAACGAGCATCAGACCGAAGGAATGCGCGCGTTTTAATTTCGCAGCCACCCCGAGGTTGATAATCCTGGCGAAGCCGGCGGAACGTCCCGCAGGAATGGAAACCGACCTCAGGGAAGACGCGTTCACCGTCTCGCCGACAGCCCTGAAAGCAAAATGCACGAAGCGACTAAAATTCTTGGCCAGGCCGAAAACCTACAGAAGATGAATCGTTCAACTTCCGTAATTTATGTCGTGTGTGTATCATCGTCCCTGTCGTCCCCCAATTGTGCATCGAATACAAGCATTTGTCCCACAGTATGGCATGTCTTGTCCTATTCGTGTCCTCGGATAAGCTATCGCTTAATTCGACGAGTTTTTCTCGCAATTACTAGGTTGTGTCAAGTTTATGTCGAGGCTATGTCACGGTATTATTTCGACGAGTTTACCCTCGTAAATATTCGGTCGAGTCGTAAATAACTTCCGTTGCATCTAGGTGGAATCTATTGTTCGTATTTACGTGCTACGAATCACGCATTTTTGTTTTCGCTAAATGGATAAGCATTCCTAGAAATAGAATAAAGGAAGCAGAGTAATAGATAAAAGAGAAGGAAACGAAGTAAATTTCCGCGGTAGAAATAAAAGCAATTTGCGACTCGAACTTATAGAAGATGGGGGCGAGTTCGGTTGCTGAGGCAACGCTCTGGAACTGACGCGAACTTAAACGCGTAGCTGGCGAATTTCGTGAGAATTTAGTCGTTCGTTAAAATCGCGATAAATGGGAAACTACTCGGTATTTCTAATTTTATGCAATGCCGAACAATTTCTTATTGCCCTGCAGTTTGCTGCACTGCTAGGAAATATCGGTTCTTTTACATGCCCGCTTACAATGGTCCATAATTAAACGAAACTCGTTTCACCAGCGGGAGTCTACGAAATGCGTACTAATCGCATGACCCGCGTTCAAATAACAGTGCGGAACGAAACAGAAAAATACGAGTGCTGCAGCGAACGTGTTAAACCGCGCGATTCGTCTCGAAGAGAATCGCTCGCGCGCGCGCGCGCGCGAGATCCCGGCGCAGAAATCGTCGACGGATCTACGAAGGAAACCTCTAAAGGCTGTTGCTGCCGGCGACTTGTTAGCCGCGAGACGAAGACGTCGTTTGTCGTCGAATGTTTTACGGAAATAGTCTATCATCGTGCCATCCGCGGCTCCGCGCGGTATCAAAGCGCAAGTTCGACCGGCAAACATGCTCGGTGCTCGGGAGGATATGTTCTGCCTCGAGCAGACGACACGCTGTTCACCGGATCGAATAGAATGGAAACGCAAAGAATCGGAAACGAGCCGAATCTCCTTACGATTCCGAGCACGTTCGTCCACTTTTGCTTCGCTCCTCCTTTTGTCTCTCTCTCTCCCTCTCTCTTTGCCTTTTCCTCTCTGTCTCTCTCCTCGACGCGCTTCTTTCTTCTTCGCGATTTCGTTACGCGACTCTAACGCTCGCTTTGGTCTCGCCTCGCGCGATCGAGAAAACTCGAAACTGGAGCAACTATCCCCGACAGGAGCTCGAAAACTTGAAATTTCGATTCGCCGAATGGACGACTGGCCCGATGTACTCGCGTTCGAGAGGTGCCGGATGCACGTTCGACCGACACCGTCGTCGAGACGGTGTATCCGTTGCATCGATCATCATACGCGGGCGACACGGTTCCCCGACGAGTCGAAGAAGCAATCGCCGGGAGATGGCTTGAAACTTTACGGTCTCGTTAGCCGAGTCGGCCACGAGCTCGCTAGATTTTCGGGATTTTGCAGGACGGCGCGGGTCCGACGGCGAACAAATCGCGGCGACGGTGGATCGTTAACAGCGAGCTAGTTGGCACGCGGCTACGTCGACTGCCAAACTTCGGTTGACGTGCGGCCAATTCTGCCTCTCGTGCGCGACGCTGTGAAACAGACGACAGTTGATACGATTTAACGGATCTCTCTCGGGTCGCTTGTCCGCGCCGGATCCGCGCGCGCGCCGCCCTGCCAAATTTCTCCGATCCGTTCGGCGACGTCGAACCGGCGCGCCGCGCGAGAGCCCCGATCGGCCGGGGGAGTCGTCGGTGCGACGGGGAACGAGACCGCGCGTAATTATGAATGAACGCGGAAAAAAACTGGCGACGAGAGGTGCGCGCGGAACAACGTTGAACGATGCTCGTGCGCCCCGGGATCGGCGGCCCTCCAGCAGATAACCGGGCGAGATAATCGGCCGTGCTTCTCGAGGGGTGCTTCTGCTGGCTGGGAGCAACAGTGAAAGGGTAACGGCGAAGCGAAGGTAAAAGTGCTGTCGGCGGTGGCTTGCGGATGAAAGCGGCGGGCACCGGCGCGCGCGCGCTTCGTTCCGCGGTACCCAAACCGGCTCCCCCCTCCCCCCGGGGGAACGTTTTTAATCGATTCAGCAATTAAAGCAGCAACGGCAGCTCGTTTGCGAGAGAAACGTTCTTATCGGTTCTCCTCGATCACGATTTCCGGGACCGAACACCCTCTCGACCCTCCCGCGCGCCGGCCGTCCGACCAGCGACCGGGGACAACCTGCCGCTGGAAAATATCCTCTAATAACGCTTAGTAATTACAGGAAGGAAGGAAAGAAGGAAAGAAAGAAAGAAAGGGGAGAAAGGAATGCGTTAACCTACATACGATCTCCGGGCGGAAAGCCCACCCACCCTTTGACTCCGCGTACGAAAAAGTCTTTTTCATTTTCTGTTTGAAGTGTTCGTTTCAATTATATAGTCGTGAATAAAACACAATCGGTCGAGAGGAGCCGCGGAACGAGAATGGATGAAAACTAGGAACTTTCTCGGTTGTTGCAGGGGGATCGGACGCTGATATATGTATAATGGGGAGCGAGATCGAGTCGGTGCTTTTAAATGGTAATGACTTTTTTAAAACCGGTATGAATGATTCAAAATTTTCCGTTAACGTCAGAGGGACTGGTTCGCTGTGCAATTAACGAAATACTTTCCTTTTAATTTTATTATTACTTTGGAGTAAATGAAAAATGTTAAAAGCTTTTACTGTTAGCATTCTTTTACTGTTTCATCCGAGCCTATGACGAAAATTTAAAAAAATGCATTTCATACTTTTCCATAACGTTTATCCATGCTGAACATTTCATTAAAATCGGTTGACGTATAGTCAAGCAACAGCCAACGAACGGGATAAAAATTGCCTCCCTTTTTCCGTTGAAATACGCGGTGAATTGTGATTTTTGCGATCTCTAATTGTTTACGGGGTCGTGTCAATGTCAACCGATTCCGATGAAATTTTCAGCACGCGTAGAAGTTGCCAACAGCTATCAAATGGAGCTTTTTTTAAATTCCGTTATAGACTCTGATAAAAAAAACAGTGAGAAAACGGCAGTTTATTATATAATAAATTGAAAATTAGAAAATCTTTATTGTCTTCGTAGCGGAGCCCTCGAGTTGGAAGATAAATTTGAAATTACTCCATTACGGAGCTCTCGAATGCAAAATCGAATATTAAATTAATTTCACATAATAGAATGCAAGAATCGACAAACCAGGATATAGTAAAAATAATCGCAACACAATTGCAATGTGAATTACGATAAAATTAAGTGCACAATTTATCGAAATCTTTAAAGCTTTTTTTAAACGTTCGCTTTTGGATCATTTAATTGGCCCTTATATATTTAGTAATTGGGAAGAGCAAAATGAAGAAAAAGCATTTTACGGTTTAATCCAGCGAATTAATCCATCATCCGGCGGACTAATCTGTTACCTAAAAAAAGAGTCGAAGCCATTTGGTCGAGTTTGAAAAACTTTATTGCGGTTCGAAAAGGTGACCGAACATGTTCGTTAATCACTATAAACGTCCCTCTAGTCGCATTAACGTTTGGCCGGACCGCAGCGTTCCGTGTCTGAGCGGATGTTATAAATCGCCTTTAAAGGGGAGGGGGGGGGGGGGGGATTAAAACGGGAGACGCAGGAAATTGACAATTAGTAGCTGCGCTTCGGCCGATAATGATAATGCCCGCCGCGTTCTAATAAAGGATCGGACCGGAGGAGAGGATGCAGACGAGCGACGACGGCGCTCGGCGCGTCGCAAATTGAAAGCGGAACCGGAGTGCGTCGTTATTTTCAGTTCACGGGCTCCCGGGGCTCTCGCGGCGTCTCGAGAGCCTATTTTTTCCAGTTAGGGGACGCGGCGACGCGGGAGCTCGGGAAACGGTGTGCACAAGTTTCATTAGAACAGCGGTCCGTGACTCGATTGGGGCTTTCCGACTTCCCGAGCCGGCTGACCGTGGAACATGAAGCACGGCGAGCCGGGACACCGAATACACCCGTGTTGTCCCCCCCCCCCCACCCCCCCCCACCCCCCCCACCGCGGTACCCGCGTACAACTTGCTGAGCAAACGAAAACGGGTTGTTCGGCGCGATGTATGCCGGAAATATGGCCAAAGTGCCGTCGTAAAATCGCAGATTTGCGAGCGGCCGGCCGCTACGGACGAGCCTTGTTTATCGAAATCGGATTCCGTTCCAATTCTCGACTCGTGTCTTTGTTCGTCGCGGACCCGATAAACTCGTCGGCGGACGGCGCCCGCGCTTTATTATTTCGCAGTTCCCCTTTACGAGACGTTAAAATATATGTGCCGGGCGCGAACGACCGTTGCCGAGCACACCGGCCGGAATATTAAATTCGATGGAAACGTCGAAATCGCGCCCGCACGGAGCGTGACCGGAAACGTTAACGAGGTCCCGTGCCGATCGAGGAATATCGCCCCTGGCGCGTACCCGGCCGCGGCCGGTTCAGGAATTCTTTCGCGGCGACCGCCGCCCCGACGCGACGGATCGATGGAATTTTTCGTCGCGAGACGAGATCCCGCGGAACGTAAAACTATCGCATAGCGCTTATCCCGATGGCCGATCGATTTTTCAATGGAAGACGCGGAGGGCACTCGATGCCGGGGGGGTTTCGCCGGGGGGGGGGGGGGGGGGGGGGGGGGAGGGAACAACGGATCAACGGGAGACTCGAGCGCGAACGAGGAAGCTCGACTTTTCGAAAATCGGCAGAGTTTAATTACGTTCTCGTTAAGCCCCGCCAGATCCGATTACACCGGAAGAAGGTTTTTCCATCCCGCGCCCGCCTTCCGAAATTCCGTTTCCGGTTAGCAGGCGCTAGCTGCCGCGCGCTCTCGTCACAGATTATTTCCATGGAAATGAGGATCTGCATTGATTTTACGTCGAACCGGGGCAGAGGTGATAGATTGCCCCGCTACCCGACGTCGATCAACTTCTCTTTTCTCTTCGAAACGCCGAAGCTGCCGCGGAATTTCTCCGGTTGCCGCGTCGCCGACAGCCTTTTCGGCACCCCCGCGGCGCCGCCGTTCTCGATTTCGACCGTGAAAAGGAAATTCCAGACGAACACGTAATTTTCTACGTGTCGAGACACGGCCCACCCTCTCGCTACCCGCTTTCCGTTACGCTATTTCGAACGCCTAAACGCACCGTCTCGGCGATCCATTGATTCAGTTTCATGTCGAACGCTGTAGGGAAATCTGCAGATTCCGGAAAAGCCGGAAAAATCGCGCGGATTAATATTTTAGCAATCTCGCGGGGCTGAATAATTGCGTGGTTGTTAACCCTTTGCACTCGAATGGTGACTCTGAGGCGCCACTAAAATTATTCTGTTACGTTGCAAAGTAATTTTTGTAACAATAAGGTTTCGATTTAAAAGATTATCAAGTAGTGAAACTGTTGGTAGGAATCGCAAGAATAAATTTTGTATGCGTTGAAATTTATTTTGTTAAATAGAATGGAAATAACACGAACCAGAAAAATTATTTCAGATTTACAGTTAAAATGGCTACGAGTGCAAAGGGTTAACCCGTTGCGCTATAATGACGAGTCAGACTCGCGATATAGATTCCATATGAAATCTACTATATATAAATGTAAGGAAAGCATCCTTCGTTTTATTGAATTTAGCGCGTAAGTAGATCGATAGAGTGGAACGCCGATTGTACCAAGAGTAATCGAATGAAGACGCGTGGCGTCAGAGAAAAACTAATCAAACGACTAGAGTAGTCAAAAGTGTGAATAATAATATTGAACGTTGTTTCTTTGATATTACAGGTTAGATTAATAATTAGTTTAAGTCACTGCATTATATTTTATTATGAAATAATAAAATCTTTGTTATTACAGAGAAACAGTTCTACTCATTATTCACCAACGATTTATAAAATAAATAGAACATATAAATATTATTAACTTCTTCTACATCGAAATCAAATTGAATTTTTCTATTATCAAAATCTAGAAACGGAAGCAAATAAATACAGTAAATGAAACAAAAATTATCTGGTCTTATTAAGGGAAATATTAAGGATTATAAGGCAAAATATTGAGTGCTAATCAATGCAACGTGAATGCAGCCATAGTGCAAGGAGGTTAAAATGCATCAATCGGTTTTTAGCATTTTAATACAAGGCTTTTAACACTTAATGTATCAAACATTTAAACTAACTAAAAAAAGATTAAATTTATTTAGGTATTGTGAAATTTCTATTAGCAAACGTGTTTGATTAATTTGTTACTAATTTCACTTCTAAACCTACCAAGTACCATTAAAAGCAGCTACAATAATTTTCCTCTTACGAATAACAGCGTCGAATTTATTTAATCTTTGTGCGTTCTTTATTAAGGAATAAAGAATAATTTGTTACATCATTTCTCCTTAAACACAGCCTCGTTTGACAGCTGTTGAACGAAATTACGTAGCAGGTCGTTTGCCCGGCACTCGGTCGGTACATTGTTAACAGCGTCAACGCTCGCAAAGAACCTATGGAACAACACTTAAAAAAAAAGAAGAAAAAAAAGGAAGTTGCGGACGTGGCTCGGTCGGTAGGGTCAAACGAAGTAAACTGTGATTTTACGGGTCGTTACCGCGATATAATTTTGTTCCGCTAGATTGCTGAGATATTGCAGCGCGGCCGCTCGCAACGCGCGCCGCTGCGGCCGCCGTCGCCGCGTAACCGGAGCATCGCGCGCTCGTGAATTCAACTTCCCCCACCCCGGCCCGCCCGATGAAAGAGTGCAACGATAAAAGTTCCGCGGTCGCGACACCGCGGCGATACGATCGCTACCAAAATAAGGATGCGCCGCGCGGTGTTTCTGGGGAAACTTGGAATCTGCGCGCCGGTTTGTTCCGTGGCGAGAGGAGCGAGCCGCGCGAGAAAGTTCCGCTATAAATCGTCCCGGTGAAGAATCGGCCGTGGACAGCTGGTCTCCTAGGGCGAAAAAGGGTATAATAAATATTGATACTATGCGGCCGACTCTCGACCCAATCGATCGGCGAAATCGGTTTTCGAGAGAGCGCGCTCCCGCCGCTTTGGGACTCGGACAAATCCATTGACGCGACGCGTCGCCGTAATGGCCGCAGAGCCGGCCTATATATATATATATATCTATATATCTCCCTCTGCCGTCGAACACAATTCGGTGTCTGCTAAATTGTAAATTTTGCGACGTCGTTGACACGTTGGCCGAAAATTCGACGATGCGCCGAATTCGTTGGGAGCGTGGTAGTGCTGCTCCCGGGTCGGGCTGGTTTCTCGGGTCTGGGTCGGGTCGAGCCGGGCAGGGACGTGTGTTCATTGTTCGGTGTTCAGGGCGTTCTCAGGAAATGGAGTACGGCGCAGCTCGTTGAAACGGATTTCACTCGTAGTACAGACCGAACACACAGCAGAAGGCGTGTATGTGATCGTTCTCGTAAACGTAGTAGGAGTAGTTGTCGCGGTCCACGTCCCAGAGGCACTGGAAGCTCGCGTGAATGCTTTGATCGAGACGTTGAACGATGGTCACCTGCGCCACTATTTTGTATCTTGAAGCGAGAAAGCCCGACGTTATTATATTTATTATGCGACCGCGATACACGCGTCTCGCGAACACCTAAGTGCACTACCGCGATAGAACCGTGCCCGGCGCATTCGCAATTTCGCAAGCTCGGCCAACGGATTTCATTTCAGATTCGTCTACTTGGCTTGGATCGACGTTTTCGTATCAATCGTGTAAGATTATTTTTATTGATTACAATTTTTCATAATTTTCAATAATTATAATAATCGAGATTTGAATCTCCATTACTAGTTGTACTTGTTAATGTATGAGAAAGGGTTAAATCGGAGTATGACCCGCGTGACCCGATGAATTATCGCATCACGGTAGTTTCACGCATACTAGATGACAACGTCGATTTTTTACCAGGACCTTACAAACTTTTAAACCATTGCATCCGAAGCCATTTTAAATGTAAATCTAAAATAATTTTCTCGCCTTGCAATATTTCCATTTTATGCGACAAAGTGTATTTTATGCATACGAAATGAATTCCCGTGACTCGTATCACCCATTTGACTTTTAACAATTTTTTGAATCCGAATTTTGATTGTTTAAAAATTATTTTGGAACGCGATTACCACTCGGATGCAAAGAACTAAATGTCAATTCGGTAATATTATCGCCAGCGCAAACACATAATGCGTTCAATGTTCTGCTAATTATATAGGCTCATCCACGCAACATTCGCATCCCCCGCAACCGCCAAAATATGCATTGGACAACAAATTTTCCAATACCAAAATATGCGTGATTTAAAGGGGCTTAATATGTAATGTATTTATTTCGTTATAAGCCTTCCAGGGATTTGAAGGTTCATTTTCTTTCCTTAAATGGAATACTATATTTTTTATCGCGCAATGTCAATTCGGAAATTCAATCTTATTACAGATTTCTGCAGGTAAGCGAAAAGTGAACAAAATTTAAAAAAAGTAAAACGAAAGTTAGCTTTAGAATTTTTTACTCAGAATTCGATTTTCCTCCATATTCTGATATAAAAAATGTCGTATTTCATTTACTAAAAGAAAATTGACTTACACATTTCCAGAACAACTCCATAAAAAAAATATATGCACATGTTATGCCACTTTGAGCCATGCAACTTTTGGTATTGAAAAATTTATTGTCTCATGCATATCTTGGAAATTGCAGGGCCTGAACATGTTGTATCTCTATTATAGGAATTTTGTTACTATTGTTGCTGAGTTTAATATTGTGTTTATTATTATTATTGTTATTATTATTGTTATTGTTGTTATTATTATTATTGTTATTATTATTGTTATTATTGTTATTATTATTGTTATTGTTGTTATTATTATTGTTATTGTTGTTATTGTTGTTATTGTTGTTATTGTTGTTATTGTTGTTATTGTTGGTATTGTTGTTATTGTTGTTATTGTTGTTATTGTTGTTATTGTTGTTATTATTATTATTGTTGTTGTTGTTATTGTCATTATTACAAAATTGCTCACCAAGTATCCAGAGGAAGGTAGATGACGCGCGCCTATCCTGGGACATTAAGAGCGCACTTTGCCGGTCCTATCGCGCTTGTCTAGCAATTACCTGTCGTAGTCCTTCTTGGATACCGCTTTCATCAGCTCGGACCCGATTTCCTGGCACAGTTTCGCAGCGTGAATCGGATGATAGGCCGCCACCGTTTCCAATCTGCTACTCATTACATCCATTACCAGTTCGTCGACCACCTCGGCGTTGAAGCTGTTGAACGACTCGAGCCGATAGGTGTTTTGGTACTTGGGGATCTGGCCGCGCGTCGACCGGCAAAAAGAACCGATACCGATTAATCGATCGGTCGACGATCCTGGTACGCGGAACCAGTTCCGCGGAACCGTAACGCCGCGCAACGTTTCCAACGCGAACACGTACTTTCAATCGATCCCCGCGCTTGTGGAAGAACATGCGGCTGCCGAAAGATCCGACCATGGACATCTTCGACAGCAATCTCCTCCTGCTCTGAAACGACATCGACGATTTTCACGAGCACCGTCAACGACCGTCATCAGCGTTACGAATAATTACCGCGGATCGATCCACCGACGGGCTCCTCGCCACGGCCTTCTCCATTTTTCAGCAATTTCCTCGCGGCGGTGGGCGCGACGCGCGTCGAAACCGATACCACTCCCTCCTCCCTTCGACGGTACGAAAGCACCGTTTTCTGTTCGCCGTACGATCCAATTAGCCCACCGTATCGAGATTAAACATCGACGACAATTCCGAAAAATCCGACGCTCTCGTGTCTCCGTGCACGACCGTTCTCGATAGCTCGCGCATCGCGAACACACACACGCGACGATACCTATGTACGTATATCGTACATTGTCTATTGTATAATACGATATGCGTAGGTTCTATGGCTTTTGTTTTCCATCCAGGCTGTTTCGAGTATCGAATATAACGACTCCGTTCCCGGCTGCCTTCGCTTTCACCGGCCGACGAGTTATAAAGCAATTTCGCTCTATCGCGTACGCGCGGCTAGATTTCGTATCGGGCCCATTATCTTCGGAAACCGATCGAAAAATACCCCAGAAAAATGGTAACGCTAACCGGGGCGCCTCGTTTCCAAAACATCGTTCCATACGTGTATCGACTTTAAAGGTCCGGTAATGCCGTGGGAAAAGTCCCGTAACGATAGACCCGTTCTGTTACCGGGGATCAAAATTCTTTTACGGCGAACCCAGCGTGCCGGTCGAAATGACCAGTTACCGCGTTCCTTTATTTTAACATCGTCGAATTTATAGAAACGGAACGGTCATTCGATACGCTATTACCGCGCGCACACAGACGTATTCTGGGGGTTGGCTTTCAGCAGATATATGTATTCTTGGATATCCAAAGGGAGCAAACCGAGAGTGGAATATTCTATTTCCTAAAAGTCGGATGCTAAATTTTAGCTTACTGTATCATCGTTTTATTGTTTATTATCACGTGGGCGACAACTATATATGTAGAAATGTGGGAGTGTTGACTTTTCCAAGATATACTCTTTAATACCGAACTGAGCAGAATATCCTATTTCCTAAAAGTCAAATGCTAAATTTCAACTTATTGTCTTATTATTTTATTGTTTATTGCTGTATTGAAGTAACCGATACATGTAACGCAAATCTGGGGGTTTGGCTTTTAGCAAATACAGAGGGGAGCAAAACTGAGTCAAGACTTTTAGAACAGCATAATTCTTAAAAATTGGTCGAAATAACTTATAGTCTTCTATAAATGTTAGTGGGACTAGTTTATTGCACAATAACTAAAATACTTTTATTTTAACTTTGCTATTATCTGAAATAAAAAAAGATATAATAAATTGTCATTTATTCTTATAATCCCGGGTAACTTATATGCACGTTGAAAAATTACCTGCTTTTGATTTAAATTCGTAAAAGACTATGATTTTTGTGATCTTTAATTGTTCAGAACTCATGTTAAGGTCAGTCGGTTTCAATGAAATTTTCAGCAAGCACTTAAGTCACGGAAAATCTGAAGTCGTTTCAAGCAACTTTTTCCTTAGTGAGAATGTAATCCACGGCTTTGTTCGCGAATTATTAACGAAAAACAGTGATCAATGAGAGGAGGGATTAGCTGGTGCGAGGGAACCGAGCTAATGAGCGGAACTGGTCTTTGTTCGCTCAGCCGCCTCGCGCCGGCCGTGCTCTCCACTCATTGGTCTGTGTTTTTCATTAATAACTCCTAAACAAAGCCACGAATTGCATTTTCCCTCGGGAAAAAATTGCTTCGAATCACGCCGGGAAGCCCTCGGTTCCCAATTACGAGTGATTTTTACGACACCCCGTATACAGTCAGTTCCATAAGTATTCGTACGTAAGAGAAATTAAATCAAGGGACGCACGTAAGATTTTGCAATAAACATTTTATTATGAATGAACACATAAAGTTTATTTATACGAAATTGTAACAAAATTGATTAACTATTAACAAAAGTGTATTAATTTTACTCCTCGTAGTACGTAATAACAGTCCACGAAAGTATTCGTACCAGATTTTGTCAAAAAATCGCATGTTACAGTAGCTTTTTTACTTTATATTAATTTTCTAGTATTTAGTGGGTCGATCTCTATGCCTTATTATATCGTTTAATCGGTTTGGCATACTATCTACCAGTTTCGATGTGATATTTAGTTCAATACTATTCCAAACTTTCAAAATTTTGTTTTTTAGCATTTCTATTTCAGTCTTCTATCTATTTCCGCCCATAAAATTTCTATAGGATATGTATCTGGACTCTGACGAGGTGTACGTAGGTGCTATACAGTTGATTGTACATTTTTTACTTCTAGTTCTGTATCAGGCTTTCTCCAAACTTTTCCTCTTCCGTCGCATCCAAAAATATTAAATAATATAATAAAAAGTTTATTGCAAGATATGACGTGCATCCCTCGATTTCAACAGATTTCTCTTACAAGCAACGAGGGTACGAATACTTACAGGACTGACTGTATGTACATCATTTCTCCGTCGGCACTCAGTCAATTAGTCAATCTCCTTCAGAACAGTGCTCGGATCTCTTCAAAAACCTGCACCGGAGCAATCAATTTGCATCGTCAAGACACTCGCCAATTAAAATGAAAGGAGCCTCGACCAGAACCGTATCGTTAACTACGCAACAGCCGCGATAGAAATGCCGTGAAGTTGAAACGAATTGTCGTATCTATAACGCGTCACGGTTCTCGGTCATAGCCCCGGTAGGTTCAGCGGTGGAACCGCGAACAACGGGGACAAATTAAACGTCCGACAATGCGGTCCTTGACAAGCCAGGAAATCGCCGCGGCGGTTCTTATCGTGTCGCGAAAACGAATAATGCTGCCGCCTGAAAAAGTTCGATGTCTTGATAAATCTCGATGGACTCTCGTGGGGCACTGGAAGAAAGTCGCCGGGTAGAAGAGACGAGAGAAGCGAACAGAGAGAAGAAAGGAGAAGAGAATAGCGGAGAAGAAAGAGGAGAAAGAAACCGGTGAAGAGGTGACGCGGACCGTTCGTAATTCCGAGTCCGCTATAGCGGCGTCGGCCGAGCTCGTTAACGTCAACCCGGGACAAACTTACCTATTGAATCCGGTCGCGGAACAATTCCGGCCGGACTCCCGTTGTCCGGCGGCCTCACGGACCATCGTTGTCGCATTTATTCCGGCGCGACAACTCGATCATATTCCGGGTAACGAACGCCGTCGGGCACGCCTTACAATTCCCATCCGCGCGAGACCGGGAAAAGTTTGCTCGCGGGTACGCCGCGGCGTGTAATACGCGTCGGAAGGAATCATACGGGAGCAGGAACACGGGCGTGCTGGTCGGGGTTGCGCTGCGGCACGGCGCGGCGGTGCGAGGGGCCAGGTATTCATAACACGGGCTTGCGTTTCGCAGTTTAATAAAACACGCTGTTATAATTCATCCTGCTTTTCGCTCGCTTTTTTTTTTTTGCTTTTTTTCTTCTCTTTTTGCTTTACAGGAAATTGAACAAACGAGAGCGAAGAGATACCGCTTCCTCGAACGGGTAGCCCACCGTGGATAGGGACCGTCGAAATTGGTGGAAGAACGGCGGCCGGTTCACCAGCGAGCGGACCGATCGATCACCGGGAAAAAGATGCACTGGTAGATCGCCGTCGGAGGCGGAGACGACGCCTCACCGCAATGTCCTGTCCACGAGTAGAAGCAGACTGAAGAAAATCGCCCTTCGGTTCGCGTTCCCCGTGCCGCCGTGCTGCATCGCTGCTGGATGCTCACCTGAAATGTTCACGGGTTCTTTTTCATACGGATCGCGGTGCTTTCGCGACTTTGATTTGATTTATTTCGCGACCTTGATTTGATTTATTTCACGATTTTGGTCGCACAGGTAGCCCTTCTATAACACGGAACTCTATAACGTATAGCACTGCAATAAGAAAATTGCGAAAACCTTTGTACAACACTACTTCCACAGCACTGGATAACATGATTTTTGTCTAACATATTTCAAAATTAAATTATCATAGATTAATGACGAGAAAGAATAACTATAGTGCCTGTCCCCTGAAAGGAAATGAAAAAACGAAAGGGAGCTGCAAAATTGTCTATCTTTATACCACGAAATCTACAATGACTTTACAAGAACCAATAAACAAACCAAAATTACAGATTTTTTAAAGAGGGTAAAAGCTGCAAAAAATTTAAATGAAGAAAAATATTCAGAAAGTGATCGGGAAGAAATTTCTGAAATTAAGATTACATTAAATGGAAATAATATTTTTTCCATAACTCCACATAAGCAAAAATTGTGTTGCTCATGCGGAATTAAGAAAAATGTTAGGTTTTAATATTTTTAGTCTAATAACCTATCTACCGTGTTATAGGAGGATTACCTGTATTAAGTCGATCTATTAATTAGCAATTTCGTTCTCATTGCCGGTTTTCGAATTTTCCTTTACAACTCTTGACACTATAAAAATGTTCTAATCATAAATTTTTATACAAACTTCTTCGTTTAAACATATAATAAAAATCATAGAAAGTTTAAATGAATCCTGTCACTGTTATAAAACAGTATAAATAAGTCACTGAAAGTGTTAACACTTTCATGCTAAATACCTGAAAAATTTCGTAAAATTACGGTACTTTGTTTAATCGAATAAAAATTTCAGAGCAAACGTATGTAGCGCCAATTGCTTATTCAATATTTGTACTACGTGGTTAATTTAAAAAATTTAGAAATTATATTAGCGTAAAATTTTCACCACTCGGTCATCCAATAATTTAATCTAAAATGGCGAGAATTCCCCTTATTTTACATTCCATTATATTTATATATTCCACCCTTATCTACTCAGCGCGCAAGGGAAAACTAATTTGCCGCGGCGACTCACAGCGGGTGGACACAAACAATAAATTGCACCCAGCTGCATCGGAAGTTACGTCTGACTCGGCCAACTAAAATAAAAGATGCGACATTGCAAAACTTCGCGGCTCCGCGTCCCAGCTAAAATAATCGATTAAAAGCAGCTCGTATCTCCGTCGCGTAATATTAAAATGGCTGTCTAATTTCATTAAAAGGAATTTATCTGTTTTAATTATAGCGGGTTGGCCGCGCGCAACGAGCGCGTTAAATAAAAACGCGGCGTAACCGGCGGAGAGAATGCAACCGCGAGAACGATCGCTGGAAAATCGAACGTTCTACCGCAATAGTTATGGCTTCGCTCACCGTTTAACACGTGGATCATGACGCTCGCCGGAGCCACCTTGCTCGAAGCGCACGTGTAATTTCCGCTGTCGTCGAGCAGAGCTCGCGTTATCAGCAGCTTGCTGGTGGTGCCGTTTTTACCTTTCTCCGTTTCCAAAGAAACGCCGCCCCTGCGAAAAAACGGGAAAAGATCGCATGAAGGATGGGACGGTGGCCGGCGACGGAGCGCGCGATTCATCTTCCCTCGAGCCGCTTGTCCACGGGTACGGAAGTGTATCGGACGAATGTTGCGAACGATAGCGGAGCAAAGTTTGTTACACGGGACACGTGACGCACCTCGGACCGTCGAAATCGATCGCTGCACCGGCGTGATACCAAGTCACGTTGCTCGGAGGTATATCCTGCGTGTCCACGATGCAAGTCAAGCCGATCGTGCTACCCTTCTTCACGAACACTTCTTCGGGGCCCGTGATCTTCGCCTGAACGTCTGCGACGGTAGAAAATAGAGGTCGTCGCTTCGAACGCGTATTAGGAGTACACGCGTGTATACGTGCACCTCGTATACACGTATCTCAACCCCTTCCACTATGATCTCTTTCACGCTGTGTTAATTAGCATTTATTCGTTCTTAATATTTTCTTTAATAGGACCAGACAATACTTATTTCTCGTATCGTCTTTATTTAGTTTCGTTTCTGTACTATGCAAAGGAAGAATTAAATTTGATTACGATTTGAAATAAATTAATAATATTCATATTTACTAGATCATGCATGAAACATTTGTCACGAGTCCAACTCGTTATTATAGTGCAAGGGGTTCGATACGTGTCGCAATGACATGTGTACCTGTGAATTATTTCATGTATGTTTAAATGCACGTGTATCGATTCATTTGTATTACGTTACACATACATTTACACGTTTCCATTTCAATGGACGTAATTTTTAGAACATCGATACTAATTCGAAGCTGGAGACAAATTATTTATATCGAAACGTTATATTAATTTTTTTAAGAGCATATGTTATATTTTTAAAAAGAACATTACGTTGCTACGTTGTACGTTACGATCTTTATTAAAAAGATTTTTTATGTTTTAAGAAACATTGCATTGATAACATCCATACTCTTGAACTAAGAATTAATACGGATGTTAATAAAAATGTATGAGTGAAAGTGTAACTAAATATTACATTAGTTTGTTGAAATCACATGATATATGTTTGAAAAAGGATTATGTTAATATATTACATATGAAGAATGCATTATACTTATCTGTTAAAAACATACGTTACATGTTCAAGAGCATTACGTTAATCAAAGCCATATTCTCGAACCATAAATTAATAATGCTACTAATGTTACTAATGTTAGTAACATTAGTAACCAACCCTGAAAAACTGCGCGTACGTTTAATTATACATGAAATAATCTACGGGTGCACGTGCTCTTAATGCGACACGTACTATACGCGCATACGTGTGCACGAATCTCGGTGCACTTGTATTTAAGTGAACGCGAAGTAAAGAGACACGTAGGACTAATAGACAGTGGAAACAGCACGGAAGCGTGCGGACTGACCAAGAACAACGGGCGACGGAAACTCACCCAAAACTCTCAGCGCGACCGCCCTGTGAATCTTGGGCTCCGTGTTAACTTGACACTCGTAGATGCCCGAGTCCCGTGGCTGCACGTAATCTATCTTCAAGTTCCACTCGTCCTTCTCCTGGTCGCCGATTATCGTGAATCTCGCGTCGCTCGTGTACGTGGCGGACATGGACGTCAGGATGTGCAGGTCCCTCTTCCGGATCCAGGATACCTGGTACAACAAATTCTCGGTGTTCTCATCGCCGGCGCGTTACGATTGCCTTGAGAGACCGATAAAAGCGAAGCTACGGGAGCCGTAAAAAAAAAGGCAATTTCTCGCTTGAACCAGCGACCGTTAAAAATTACGTCTGCGAAGAAAAGTGGGTAGTTACGGGGACGAGACGCGTCTCACTCACGGTTCTGTTCCCCAAATTTTTCACACGGCACAAGAGCACGACGGTTTGCCCGACGACCGCGGTCACTTTCTGAGCAGGATCCTTGTAAAACGTGGTCCTCCTCGTCCCCCGATGAGTTCGTCGTTCCGTCCTCCCGATCTCGTCCTCGAAACGTTGCGCCGCTAAAATCGAACCGCCGATTAGCGCCGAGTCGGCAGACTTTTAATCGAAATATTGGTCACCGGTGCGAAAAGACGCAGCTCGAAGGAGCTCGAGAATGTACATCGGGATCGCCGATCGGGGTTCCGGAAGGCGTGCGCGACTCTACCTTGGTTCCGATGATCGGAGGCCGGTTCGGCGCGTAACAGGTGACACCCGATTCCAAGCAGTATAAGGGCCATGCCGTGGAACGGTGCCATTTTTTTTCTCACCTACGAACTACTTTCATTTCTCGGCATCTCGTCGGTTCTACCGTTTCGCCCGTACCTCCGTGGGGCTGGTTCTGCGCGAGGTGAATTTATCGGCGATTCCAGCAGCGTTCCTCGACCGGTGAACTTTGTTCCTCGTTCCCCATCTCCCGCGGGAGCCACGGATTACCATATGTTCCCGGAGATTAATTCCTCTCGGAACAGCGACGACGGACGAATAGCAATAGCGATTCGGGGATGACGGGTCTCGATATGAAACGCGCCGTTCCGTTTGTCCGGGGGTCGAACGACATTTTTTTCGACGACGAGAGAAAAAGGGAAAGGAAATGATAACCGGGGGTGTTTTCGGCGGGAAGTAACCGACGAGACGACGCGAGAATATATCCGGGAACGACGCGCTTCGGGAGCGTTCGTGACACTGAAGCCTCTTCCTTTCCCGAGGAGATGAAAGTGCGGAAACGGGGGCGCGCCGCTGCCCCGCGAGTGCTGTGCGTTTGCGCGATTCCATAGAAAATATCAAAGTGTACATACAGGGTGCCTGATTTTAATCTGGAAATGCCAGCTATTGATAAGGTGCACCCCTCGGTATATTTACCGGACCGGCTTTAGATTAATACAAGGAAATTTATTCGCGCACAGATGCGGTAAACTCTCCGTAGATCGACTTGCCGATACTATAACGTTATCGCGAGGTACGCTCGGTATTTTTCGAAGCGTTTATACGGCAACGCAGCTGGCACAGAGTTTAACAAAGTCCGAAGTTTTGCGTCGCGCGGAGTGGAATTTTTGTATATTTTTTTTCACAACTTTTCCATGCCTTTCATGTTTCGCGTTCAACTTCCGTTAAGAATTATTAATCCTTTGCACTCGATATCGTCGAAGCTTAGAGTTAGAAAATTGTTAAAATTCTAATTGTTATATGAGTCGCGTGACTTGATTTCATGTGAACCGAATGCACTTTGTTATACAAAATGGAAATACTACAAACCAGAAAAATAATTTCAGATTTACAGTTGAAATGACTCCGAGTGCAAAGAGTTAACTTATCGACAGGAATTGTAATTTGTCGACAGACTTTTTTAAGACTTTGTTTATTATAAAGTACGATTTGCAAGCTTTCAATCGAGCCCTCAAATAAAGGTATTGATACATTATTTTTTGTCCCTATGCTTTTTTGAATTCCGGCGAAATCTCAGAGATCTCCGCGCAGCACCATCGCGTGTAGCGGTGAAACACTGAAACGGTTAGATGAAATTACAGCTAATTTCTGACAACAGTTTCTGCATTTCGATGTTCCCTAATTGCTGCTTTGCGAACTTCTCAGAAAAGCTTCTGCGTTTCGCTACAAGTGGCAACACCGTTTGAATATTATGCAAGAGACTTTAACGCAAGGGTGGGGGGCAAAGGGTTGCACATTTGGTCGAGGACCACCGGGGTAAGCTGATCAAACGGTTTATAAACTTGAAGCAATGTTACCGCACAATGTGCAGTGATTGGACGAGAAAAGTTGTATTATTTCATTTAACGCATACAAAGCCGAAAAAATTCTTTTTAAAATTAATTATTGAAATTTAAAAATTATGATTTCTTTTTAACATCATCGTATACCATCATGGACTCATATAGAGTATTCAAAAACGAATTGAAAAGGTGTGGAAAAATGTATCATGGCGATAGATTAGAATAGTAAAAAATGAATTACAAATATTAACAAATTTTCAAATTCGATACGACACGGTTTCCCGTAGTACTATTAATTTCAGTTTTTGCAACAGTTAGTTTTTGCTTTAGTCAATTTTGAACAGAGATAAAAATTAGTGTTCCAAATAAAATAGAATCGCGAGTCAAATTTCAGTTGCAAGTGAAATTGATGTAATTTTAGATTTCCAATCAGTTGTAGATTCGAAGAAACTTCGATCGTTTTATAACTAAATCAAAATCGATAATTACATAAAATTAATGGCCGTGAAGTAATATTGGTATAAAATAGATTATTTAAATAATAAATGACCGCAAAAATAGACTTCGTAAATACGTTCCCGAGAATCTTGCGAAGTAACAGATTTTATATTTTGAAGCTTCTTTAAAAATCGAATTTCGCGCCGCGTGCACCTGATGGCGCGGCAATCGAATGGATGCGCGAAAGAAATAGGACCGCTAACATGATAAAGTGAGACAAGTTACATCATTTGTCGGTGTAAGTTTTTCCTCATGTAGTTGTGCTAATTTCATGCTGATATGCTCACTCTCCAATTTCCATCTTTTTCTTTGACTGTGACGGCAGCATTGTCTCGCCAGTAAATCATCAACCAATCAGAGCAAGGAAAATTTCTATACTGACCCTCCCTAACGAATCGCGCTGCGGTCTCTAGATGTACTGTAGTAGGACCTCATTATTATAAAACACAGTTGCATACATTCGAATTGAACAATTAGACAATTGGACTAACACCGTATTGTAATTGTTTGCCAGATAATCGGAATGTATTCTTTGCCAGAATACATTCTGCATGAATTTCGTGCAGCGTACATATATGTGTAGAAAAATTACTACACCTTTATTGTCCTCATCAATCTATAATATCACGTCTATATATATCTGCCTCTTTATACATAAAGCAACCTACTTTTTAGTTGTAAAACAGTTACAGAAGTTTATTATAATTAGAAGTAAGGCACATGAAAGTTGAGAGTTTAGTTACTATGTATGCGTTTATTTTTTCCGTAACATGTCGCCGACGTCACTGAACTTTAGATGATTCAAATGTACGGATAGTTTGCGCCTTTGGTACGTAACTTTAATTCGACATGGCTTGCAATAAATTTTATATTATTTAAAATGCTGTTGCACTTTAATTGAGAGCTTAGAAATTAAAGCACATTCTCATTGCTTGTACATAAATAGTAATATCGTGAGATAGTGTTCCCACGTTCATATGTGTCACCTTAACCTTCTTCGTCTTTTTATCAAACCGGCTTTATCGAATTATAACGTTTAACGAACAATACAAATCGCACGTTTATTTTACCTCATTCTTAATTTCATGCTGTACGGAGTAAATATATTTGAACGGTAATCAACGCGATTATTTTATTATAATTAATGGTTCCACGACGTGGAATTTGGTATCTAACCCCAAAAAAAGTGCCCTGGCACTTAACCATTTTGTATCGTAACGTGCCCCGATTTCGATCTCTGATTGAACTGTTCTGATTCCAGAGAAGGTAATTTAGGAGAGCAAAGCACTGTAATGTAAAACTGTCGAATACGGAAGCGGTTCGGTAGCGTCGCAATAAATACTCAATAGAGATATGTGTACAGGTAAATAAAAAGTTCGTTACTATAAAATTGTTGGTAGTATGGATTAGTCGTTTAATGAAATATTTTAATGGTAACAGGTGCAAAGTAAAAAAATAAAAAATTATTACAATGAGTACTATGGGCACTGATGTACAAGGATCTCTGAGGGAGGCCTTGTACGAAACGTTGACCGGTATCCTGTCACCTGATCGGGACACACGTCAAGCTGCAGAACAGAGAATTCAAGCTTTGGAAGTCACAGAAGATTTTGGCATTCATTTAACAGAATTTGTGGTGAGTCCTGCCGGACTTTTACCTATTAGGCAGCTAGCATCCGTATTGTTGAAACAATATGTGGAAACTCATTGGTGTTCCATGGCTGAAAAATTTCGACCACCGGAAATAAATCCGGCAACAAAAGAGAGAATCAAAGAATTGTTGCCATTAGGACTTAGAGAATCTATTAGCAAAGTGAGTAGATACTATTTAAGATTATAGATATTATATTTAACAGCGATATATATATTACATATGTTTTCTGCCAGGTACGTACAGCAGTGGCATATGCGATTTCAGCCATTGCTCACTGGGATTGGCCAGAAAATTGGCCAGGTTTATTTGATATACTTGTCAATTGTTTAAGTGGAGAAAGCGAATATGCTGTACATGGGGCAATGAGAGTTTTAACAGAATTTACATCAGATCTTACCGATACCCAGTTACCTAATGTGGGACCAGTCATACTTCAAGAAATGTATAGGATATTTCAAAGTGAAAATGTATGTTCTTATCACGATTCTTGATGTGGTCATTTTGATAATATTTGTTCAATTTTGTAGCAATATTCCATTAGAACTCGTGGACGTGCGGTAGAAATATTTACCACGATTACAACATTGGTAGCTGCTACAGAGCTATATCAAAAGGGGTTCACAGAGCAATATCTGCAGCCAATCATTCCCATGTTCTGTGAGAAGTTTGTTCAATGCTTACAAGTGCCTGATGGCCCAACCAGCGATAGTGGGCTGAAAACTGATGTTATTAAAGCTATAAATTGCCTTGTAACTAGACTACCTAAGTATGTGACGAGCTTTTTGCCACAAATGCTGCCGCCCATTTGGAAAACTTTAACTCAGAGTGCAAAAATTTATCAAGAAGGAACTGTGAACGGAGACGGAGACGATCATGATAAGCAGGTCGACTCCGATGGTAAATCATTGTTGAAATCTTCGCTTAAATTTTGACTTGTAGAGTTTCAATTTGTTTTAACTATCTCCTTTTTACAGGCGTGATAATTAACTTCAATAACTTAATAATAGCGATATTCGAGTTCGTTAATTCCATTGTGGACCGCAAGCGATTTTCAAACCTTTTAGATAATTTATTAGAGGATCTTATGTACTATCTAATAATCTTCATGCAAATAACTGAAGATCAGATCGAATTATGGTCGACGAGTCCGAATCAGTTTGTAGAGGATGAGGATGTGTTCGCCTATAACGTTCGCATTTCCGCACAAGAACTACTGACAGTGAGTTACTGCGAGAAACGTCAATGCTTTGTTGAAAATCGTATCTCATCCAAATCTTCCAAACAGGTTCTCGTCAATTATTCCGCGGACAAGGCAATTAATGCCTTATGCAAAGTAATCACGCGGCACATCGAAGCAACCAATGCCTTGCAAAACGCTAACGGTTGTGGTGAAAATAACGAGTCCTGGTGGAAGTTGCGCGAATCTTCATTATTGGCTTTAAGCAAAGCCAAACCCGCCGTAGTGGAGAAGTATGCCTCCGGGATGCTTCAGTTCGATATTATTCAATTCTTAGCAACAGTTGTGTTAGCTACTTTGAACGATTCAGGTATACTAAGCTTTGGCTTTCTTTCTTTTTTCTTTAGCTAGCAAATGTTCACGTATGGTAACCATTAGGTGCTCCACCGTTACTCCTTGGTCGCTGTTTATGCGTCGGCGGCAAGTATGCCGAAATAATACCATCGCCATTAAACTCTCAGTTTCTGGAAGCAACTGTTAATGGTTTGCAAGAGAATCAACCAGCCTGCATTAGAATCAGTGCGGTGAAAGCTATTTATTGGTTCTGCGAGGCATCGAACACAGAAACTAGCAGAGCTATGGTCAACGATATACGATCTCATTTACCACAAATATTCCAAGGACTCTTCAATTTGGCCACTCAACCCTCCACAGAAGTTTTAACTTTGGTTATGGAGACGTTACAAGTCTTAATATCGGTAATGATATTTTACATATTGTGCTATCACTAAATGTTACAATTCTGAAAACTAACGGCCTTATTGTACATCCTTTTATAGATGGATGAAGCATTCACTGCTTCGGTGGAAAGTAAAGTCTGTCCATTGACCATCGCCATATTTTTGAAATTCTACAGCGATCCAACAATCTTTGAGCTGTGCCAAGATATATTCAAGAGTCTCACGCAAAACCCGGATTGTATAGGACCGTTGCAAACACGTCTGATACCTACTCTGACAAGCATGATGGCTGTGACGTCCATGGACAAGTCGAAAGACGGTAAGACGTAGCGGAATCTCGGCTAATTGTGGTTGATCTGTACATTAAAAATAATGACAACAAATATCTTTTTTTTTGCTAACTTTCAGAGAGGTGTCGAGAAGTAGCTTTAGACGTACTGCAAGTTTTGGTGCAGTACTCTCCGACTCCTTTAAGCAGTACGCTGGTCGAGACTGCTTTTCCTGCCGCGTGCCACTGTATCCTAAATTCGCAAGATAACGAGACCTTGCAGAACGGGGGCGAAGTGATACGCACCTACCTATCCGTCGCGGCGCGACAAGTCACGGTGCACCGCGACAGTGATGGCCAAACTGGCTTGCAGTATATATTGCAAATAATTGCTCAACTATTGAATCCACAGGTTGATTTCCCTTTCTAGAGCTTATCGTAATTATACAAAATGCTAGATAGATTATTTCCTCCATAATGTCGCATTCGATGACCAATCTTTAATGCTAGCTATCTTGCGAATCCTGAAGATATCGTTTGCTTTAATGAAGGACATTGCGAAGGACACTGAGTATTAGAAAAGAATACTTCACGATTTAATAACTTAGATCTATTCTGACGTTTATTCGTAGATTTTAATGCTCAGTGGACCTCTGTTTGCCGCGCATGCGCGATCATTGATAATGTATAAAAAAAAAATACTAGGTGGCCGATGCTTGATAGGAAAATAGCAGGTTTTCTTGAAAGAACATATGTTTCAGTCGAGCGAGTTCACTGCCACTTTTGTCGGTCGGCTGGTAACGACGTTAATCAGGAAGGCAGGTGACACGCTGGGCGAGAATCTCGACTTGTTGCTGAAAGCCGTGCTGAGCAAGATGCAACGGGCGGAAACGTTGACCGTGGTACAGAGTTTGCTCATGATATACGCCCATCTGATAAACACGGAATTCGACGCCGTCCTAAACTTTCTGTCCATCGTGCCCGGCCCTACAGGACAGAGCGCTCTGGCGTTCGTGCTCACCGAGTGGGTCGGCAAGCAACATTTGTTCTTCGGCAGATACGAACGGAAGGTGGCAACGGTCGCGCTATGCAAGATACTCGAGTTCGGCGTTACTCACGACGACAGTCGGTTGAATGAGATCACCGTCAAGGGTGACCAAATATTTTCAGGTATGTCAACCAGAAGTATTTTTTATTAGAAGTAAAACGTATACGATGGATAAATAAATTGAACAAAATGGTCTGAATTAACATTCGCTACTACTATATCTAGGAAACGAGGAGGGTGTGAGAACTAGGAGCAAAGCGGAATCGCAGCCTTATCAGTGGACCACGATACCGGTGCTGGCCAAGATCTTTAAGCTGATCATTAATGAGCTGTCGAACGATATGGAAGCGGTCACTGCGAATCAGGAGTCGGACGTTAGTAACAATCTCATATTTATTTGACAACAACTAGTAAGTGAAAATCTTAGTAGGTAAATGAGTGTATGTGTGTATGTTGACGCGCAGGAATCCGACGACGACGAGGAGGGTGAAGACAACAATACTTTCCTAGATCCCGGCTACGAAACCATGTTATGTAAGTACAGTTTGCTCCGATCGTTTCCACGATAATCTCGGTTCGCGTGGTTCAGGGACTCGATTGTGTTTCCAGTGTTGGACGAAGCTGCAAACGATGCGGAGGAAGGCGAAGAGGATCCGGAGTTGCTGGAAGACTCGATCTACCATTTGAACCTTGGTCAATACATGCGTGACTTTCTGTTGAACTTTTCGACGCATCATTGTTTTCCCGCTTACGTTCAGCACTTGAACATTCCGGAGCGGAAAGTGCTGAGCAGTCTAAATATCAACGCATCGTTTATGTAATGGATAAATAGATATATCGATCATCAGATTTTTGAATTTCATAATAAAACATGCAAGCTTTTTGTACGACTGTCTTCTATGCGCGACCGATATTCCGGCAGGCGATCAGCGAACGGTTCGTTACCGCGCTTGAAACGCCTCTTCCTCACCAGGATCGTTCGTCCTCTTCCGGCCGACAGTCTGAAGTATTTACACAAAGATTATACATCGTTACATTTATTGTACATATCTACAGAGGCGTATTTTCGTTCTATTCATCGATTCACAGAGAAGGATTCGGTTCGTGTAAAATAATCTACATACATTCATATGTATACATGTCATTGTATAATAACTATTTACAATCGACCGAAGCGAATGGTCGTTTCAACGATCATTCCGGATCGTTCCGAGCTCGTTCTGCCGCGCACTCGAAGCAACATTGAGCATGTAACTTGGGAACAATATTCCCGTCACTCGAGATGCGGAAGAACTCGCTCTAATTTTGCGCGGATTGGACGCGCGAGATAGACGCTAAGAGACAAGAAACTGTAGGCGAGCCGCCAGATTCAGATCGGGACTTCAGCCTTCTCTTCAGACCGTGGTCACCGAGAGGAGACCCATCAGCTTTCCTCCAGCACCCGGCCCGCCCGCTCCTCCCACTCTGTTCCCATGAACCAGCATTTCCTGCACGGTGGTGAAGTCGTCCAACGTGTTCTTCTTCCGAGCCATCTTCTTGTGACTGAGCTCCAAGATGTTCAACGGTTTTTTCGTCTTCTCGTCCGGGTGTTCGCTGTTCAGCAGCTCGTTGGTCTGCTGCAACTGGAGCTGCTGTTGCTGTTGCTGCTGCAGCATCAGCTCCTGCTGTCGTTGTTTCCGTTCGCGGGCACGCTCCAACTGCCTCTTGCGCTCCTCCTTCGTCCAGTACCTGCCCACCTGCAACACAAGCGTTTACATGAATCGTCGCGATCTTTATTTCCACGAACAATGTGCACATCCGAGTCGAGATTAGATATTTTTTGAGAAGCGGCGAGACGATAACAGGCCGCGACAAGCACTTCCAAGAACGAGAACCGGAGACGATTACCTTTATCTCGGACATGGTGTCGTCTTCCGTGCTGTGCCCAGCCCGCTCCTCGGATATCTTGATCGCCCTGTTCCTCAAGATACGATTTCTAACCGGCCTCCTGGCGATGTACCTGCTCCCGTCGGCCCTCCTCTTCACCTTCCACTCCATCTGCACGTCGTTGCTGCCCTTGTCCTCCGGCGGCACCCAGCTGGTCGACGTACAGACCTGTTGGCTGCCGACGAACTGGTACCGGGTCAGATTGGGAGCCTGGAAGTTGCCGTGAGATTTCGACTTCTTCGCGGTCGCGGTTGTCTCCCGGGGACTGGCCGTGGTGGTGATGATGTTCCGTCGATTCAGGGCCTGCTTGAACAGCTGCTGTTGGAGGAGCATGGTCTGCTGGAGGTTCGCCATGTTCGTGTACATGGTGTCGGCCGGCAGCGTCGCGACAGCGGGGTCGGCTCGGTCCTTGTGATGGTGGCCGGAGCTGGAGCCGCGTCTGCTCTGCTGGCTTTTGCCGATGGTCTGCTTGTTGCTGGACGCGGGACAGGTGCAGCCGAGTCTCTGCTGCTGCTGCTGAAGTTGCTGTTGCTGCTGCACGACGGTGGGCGTTTTCGGCGGGCAGAGGACCAGCGTGCTCCTATGGTGGTCCCGTTCGGCCTGGTGCAGCTCCAGAGTGAGAGGGTTGCTGTTGCATGACTCGCCGGTGTTGTAGGCGCTCGAGCTATCCTTCTCCTCGCCGGAGCTGTTGCTCTTCGAGGAAGAGTGCCACCTGGTCTGGTTCCCTTGGTTCTGCTGGGTGGTCGTGGTGGCCGTGGTCGTCGACGTGGTCGCCGTCCCGTGATTGTTCTGCGTCCAATGCTGATGCTCGTACGGCGACGAGTAGATCGGCTCGCTGTCCGACTCCGGTATGGTCTCGTAGATGTGCTCCGTCTCGCTCCACACGTGGCTCGAGTACGCCTCGGTCAGCTTGACCGGCGCCGATTGCTGCCCTCGCACGCACATGCCCTCCATCTTCTTCGCGCAGTCCTTCATCGTCTCCTGCATCCATTGCTTCCGATCCTCGGCTAGATGCGCCGGGGAGGAAGCGTTGCGTCCCGATTTCTGCGAGGTCTGCGACGAGCACGTGGACGAGGACGTCGTCGTCGAGAACACGCTGCTGGCCTGAGGTTGTTGCTGCTGTTGTTGTTGTTGGTGCTGCTGTGGCTGCTGCTGCTGATGGTGCTGTTGTTGAGGCGTGTGCGAGGGTATCGGCGGGGGCGCTTTCAACGTCGACGTGTTCTCCTCCGTCTCTTTGGTCCGCTCGTCCGTCTGCTGCTGCTGCTGCCGGATCAGCTGCTCGATCAAGCTGTTCTGGTACGAGGGCAGGTGGTCCGGGGACAGCGGCGGCGACTCCTGAACAGAGAGCACACGGGTAATCGAGTCGTAAACAGCCCGCACACCGATCGACGCGCGACGATTCAACTTTCGATGGGGGGGGATGGGGGAGGGGGGGGGGGGGGGGGGGGGGAGAACGGACCTCGAAAGATTCCAAGTATCGGAGTTTCGAGGAAAGAAACTGGGGTTCCTCGATTCCCCCCACTCTCATCGGGGCGCTTTAATTCGTTTACGAAAGTCGTCGCGTCTTCGCCCCGACGCGCTCTCTCAATTTCTCTATTTCAAGTGCGCCCCTGATTGCGCAGAAGCGATATCCCTGTCTCTCTGTTCTTCCCTCGTCGCGTCTCTCTCTCTCTCCCATTTCTCTCTGCCAGCCCCCGTTCCGCGCTGCCATACTTTCTAGCACTTTGCGCCAATCAGCCTATCAGTCGCTTTATACTCAATTACGCTATCCTAATAAGAGCCGCTCCGTTCGCTCTTTATTCGCGCGTCCTCTTACTTTGTCCGTCCATTAAATCTTATATCTCTGCGAGACCGACGGATAATTGCGGATATTGTGTTATCGCGGAAATGGATCGAGAATCGACCGATGAAACCGTGTCGGAATTAAAATGTCAGATCAGAGAAAAAATTGCCAGGCTATTTAAGAATTTAATAAAACAGCTCGAGTAACGCGGTTTAATTGTTCGTCCCGATCTTGCTATAATAGTAATAATAATTTGATTTATCTATATATTTAGAGGATGTTTACCAAGAAGTACCAAATGCATTTTTAAAATTATCTTTATAGACTAAGATAAAAAAATGAAAGAATGACAGTTTCTTGATACGGTTTATTCCAAATAGTATTTTAATAATTTTGTTTGTATTACTATAATAGTAATAATAATTTTATTTATCTATATATCCAGGGGATGTTTACCAAGAAGTATAAAAGATATTTTAAAATTTATCTTTATAGACTAAGATAAAAGAATGAAAGAATGACAATTTCTTTATATGTTTTTATTCGAAATAATATTCAAATTTAAGAAAAAAAATATTTTAGTTATTGTACAGTGAACGCCTCTAATACTTACAAGAAATTCATGTCATTCACCATTTTAAAAGTATGGCTCCCCACTGTAGGTAGAATAAGATGTACTATAACAACCGTGACGTTTGCGTCTACTAATACTCGGTTTAAAGAATTTTCACAGCCGTAGATCGTACAGTCCGATTCAAAACGAAGATAAATACATATCCAAGGGCCGGCGCGTAAACTGTTTTCAAATAGGTCGAACGTTTCCAGGAAAGTAGGGGGGGTCAGGGGACCGTCGAAGTTTGTAGGGTGTAGGGACTCACCTGGCAGTAGGTGCGCCTGTCGTCGAACTCGTCGTCCTGAAAAACGATTCGAGGATCGTGTTTAGTCCAGACTGCGGCGAGATAATCTCACCTAGTAGAGGCTAGCTAGAGTCTCGAGTGAAAGAGCTCACCTGGAAGAGACACCGGCTGACGAGAATGGTCACCGCATTCTTCGTTTCGGCGAATAGGTTCTCGGTCTGCTCTTTGTTCGCCACGTCCTTCCCGTTTACCTGAAACGGACAGAGAAAGAGAGAGAGAATGAGGATCGTGTCGCACCCCTCCGTAGTGTCGCGCGCGGCGTGCACCAACGTATTTTCAATCGATCGAAACGGAATTCGAGAGTCGGGTCGTCGTCCCCCCTCTCCCCCCCCCCCCCCCCCCCCTACCCCCCTTCGATTCTCTTCACGGTTTCAACGAAATCTCGCGGGAATAATGGATCCGCGGAGCGATTCGACAGCTCGCGTGCCGAACTGCTTTAAACAGGCCACTCGATCGCCGTCTCCATCTGCGATGCTCCGGGAACTTCACCGTCCGCCGATCGACGCTTGAATAGAAAAAATGGGAACGCGATCGTTTAGCGACCGAACGGTTGGGGCCAGGTGGTCGTTTCAGGCGAAAGATTTCGAGAATATCGCGCCGCTTCCGTACGGTAATGTCTCCCTAAATGTCACAATTCTACTCCGCCGCGAATGACGCGGCGCCGTTGCCACGGTCCTGTAATTTGTCGATTTCCGACAACGCGCCGCTACGATTCGAAGTTCCGGAAGACATAACTTTTTGAATTTTAACATTTTAAAACGGAATTGTTTGTCAATGTATTGCCGATAGCTTTCTGATTGAAATGAGGCTAAGCTTGGTATAGTTTGAACAAATATTTCTCGGTACGATAAAACCAAACACGAAATATTTTCGATTACATTTAATTACTTAATATTTAATATGTAATTAATTTTATTTTATTAAATTCACAACTCATATTTAAATTCACTGATAATTCCTTTCGACATAATCTCGCCTGAATTTAGTTTTAACGAGTTATTAACAGTAACCAATGAGAGAAGCACTCGGCTGTTAGCGCCAGCAGATCTCGTCGCTGATTGGTCATTGTTTTTCACTAATAACTCATAAACGAAGCTTCGGATTACAATTGCGCTAAGGAAAAAGCTCCTTCAAATGATCCGAGGAAGACCTGACTCTCTATTACAAATGACTTCCAAGACACCTCGCATGAAAATAAGCCGCGTGGCTCGAATGATCGCGCCTCGTCCACGCTCGGGGTCCACTTTCAATTCCGCGCGACGTTTAGTCCAGACGCTACTGTATTTCGGCATATCGGCCGGAACGTCGACGCCGGGTAAAGGAGATTCGAGAGTCCTCTGTGCAGGCAGACGCGTCGGCGTCGGTGTCCGTACCCGGCGCGACCTCACCCGGAAGAAGTTGACGGGGGTTTTGCAAAGACGGGATATCGAGGGAAGAAATCCCGGGGAACGGGACGCGGTCGCCGCCCGGGTTCTTCCATCCGATTTCCCTTAAGTCGACCACTTTGTCCGTAATTACAATCCGCCTAACGAGATTAGAAGGGTAGCAGGTCGGAAGGGAATCGTGGGCGCGGGAAACGCGACGAGCCGGCTCTCGCTCTCTCCCGCGCTTGGTAATCGAATCAGCGCCCGGTCGTTCGATTCTCGTCGACGTCGATGACGGCTGCTACTTCCGAATTTCTTACGCTCTAAATGATAATCCGTTGGATGACCGGGGGGGAGGGCGACACGGAGAGGGGAGGGCGCGGTTGAGCCGAGCGCGGCGCCGGGAAACGGGGAAAGATTAGTGGCGTTTCGGGGCGGCGGAGTTTCATTTCGCGTTGTTCCGCCGCGCGGGCGGAGTTTCTCATATCTGGCCCGGCGCGGTCCCGGGGTCGGCGCGGCAATAAATTCACCGGGCGAACTCACCCTCAGGATTTGGTCGCCTTCCCGCAGCCGGCCGTCGCGCGCCGCGAGACTTTCAGGAACTATTTCCGAGATATAAACTTCCGTGTCTGCGTCCTCGCTGCCGGACCCGGAGCTGTAGCAGACCGTCAGCCCCAGTTTCTCCGCGCTGCCCGCCTTCCGCAGCGTCACTTCCTGCGAACAGAACGTTTACGTGGACATCGGTTTTATTCATCGTTCAACGCACCTCCGAACTCGAAACTACGACCATGCGACCGTCGATTTTTCCGTAAGCTGAATTGTTTCATGTACCGTCAGGGTCAGAACGAATGTTCGCCATCATTATCTCATCTTGTACCACTTTCTCTAGACCGTCGTATATTAATTTAATATTTATCTTTTGTTTCAATGTTTCAAGTTTTGCTTTAAACTTTAGATAGCTTTCGCAGGTGTTCTGATATTTTATCAAAATTCTGTTTAAATACAACGCCTGTTTAACTGATATTAAATAGTATATTTTTAAAGTAGCGCGAGTAAACAATATTGTTCTTCATATTAATAATGAATGTAATAATGAGTTTAATAATAAATACTTAAAAATAAAGAATAGATTTAAAATATCAAGTGGCTTTATATAAACTTCGACTATTATATTTCTTAGTGTGAATAGATTTGAAGGATTTACTTTTAGAACGAATGTCGTCCATATTTAGGGTTATAAAAGGGTTATAAGGGGTATGGTAGGTTAAATCCGTTCCTAAATAAACAACTAAATGAATAAACAATACCATGCGGTTTCTCTTCCGTACTCTAGAATTCGCAGGTACATTTTCTACTTGCCATTATTCTCCACTGGTTATTATATTTTACTTACTATTATTTTGTACTAATTATTTTTGACATTATTTCTGACATTATTTCTATATTTAAGAAAAGGAAATATCGACGCCTAGAACGGGCTTTACAGTCGCCGTATCAACGCAAAGTGAATCGAACTCCCACAAGACGCGAGACATGCCCGCGCGCGGAGCAAATCGATTCCTCGAGCGACGTTCGACGCGGTAATCCCGAATCTCGGGATCGAAGCGATTAGAATCCGCCATTCGCCGGAGGCACTTCTGACCCTGTAAACTTTCGCGAGAACTAGACCGAACCGATCTTGTAAGTACCCCTGCGCGCGCGCGAGCGCACGGTATGTACGCGTTAGTATGTGCTTGAATTGGAGTTTCGTTGTATCGATCCTCAGCATCCGTCACTTCGAGAACAGTTAACACGTTGACTGCCACGGCACTTTCAAGGATTCCGGTCCCAGAAGCCAATTTTATTGCACGCGTCACCCATATCTGGGTGACATTAATTATCTGACCAATTTTGAAAATATATTTTTATTGCAATGTATTCGAGGAAAATGAATTCGACTGTGATTTTTCGAATGCGAAAGAGGTCTAATGTCATCCCCTATGATAAATATGAATTTTTTAGCTTTATTTTAATTAATTAAACCGCTTTAATTACGTGGGGATTTTACCTCGAAGTCGATATCGTGCGCGAGGAAGTCTTCGAAACTATCGTTGGTCTGCTCGTCGACGCCGCTAGGCTCCGGTAGCAGTTCCTCCTCCTCGATGAAGCCAGCCCAGTCGGTCTGGACCGCGGTCGACACCAGAGTGGGCGACACGGGGGTTGCCGGCTCGCGTTTGCTCGGCTCCGTCGTCTTCTCCTCGGCCTCGTTCTTCTCCGCGGGCTGATCCTTCCACGTTGATCGCTGCCCTTGGCCAGCCGGCTGTCGTCGCAGCACCTCCACGATGATCGGCTCCTGAGCCGACTGAAAGCAACGCACCGCATCTTCGTGACTGGAATTCGAAACGTCTTGCCCGTTCACCTGCAATCAGCAACGACATCGGTCAGATAGGGTGAAGATCGCCGCGTCTTGAAGGACAGTGACATTGATTGCGAATCTCGGATAAGGATCTATGGTATATTTCGTTGAATATTAGTTAATAATAATAGTTCGGTTTTATTTTCAATTTGTTTATTTTAGCTTTGCAGTCTTGGTATTTGGACCTTGTTTACGATTCTTGTATCTTGTGAATAGGTATTTTATATTACATAGTATTTTCTTTTATTCTTTTTATTCCTTTTTTGCTCTTTCTTGCTCTCCTGCCAGTGAAGAGAAAAAATTAGAAAACTAGCCTAATATACTATTACTGCTAATATACTGTAAAATATATACTACTGCATATACTTTATGAAGGAGTTACTACGATTAGAAATTTTTCAATTGCAATCATTTCTTAGAAAAGACAGAAAAATAATATTTATGCCATGCCTAAATTTGCTTAAATGCTTAAATATTAATTCTAAGAAATTAGAATTTCATTACAATTTTAAATAACAGAATAACGTCCATAACGTCCATAATAAGTTATTACTAATACTTCCCATCACGTGATGGACACGTCGAAGTACGGTAAAGGGTTAATGCACTGTCTTCGTTTATAAATCAAACTTCCCTTACGTCTAACAAAGAATTTAAACTTTAAAACTTTAAAAGACTAATATTTTAAGAAACATTTAACATTTTTAAAACTGATAACACTATTTATTTTCAGAATTTTACAGGGTTCAGATATTATAACCTCATTTATAAAAATTAAATGTTTCCGAAATTTATTGATACCTCTCCCACAAATAACATGTCAATCATCATGTCCGATCGTAACAACAATCCAAATAAAACATATCACCGTGTGGCCCCCCATCTGTTCCGTTGATTGTTTCAATGGCATAAGTGTCCGCATTATCGGCGACTGTCCGGAGCACAGTATAAACGGACAGACCTTTAAACCGCGTAATCTCAGCAAGTCGGAAACGCGACTTAGACGATCCGAGGTCCACGTTGAATCTTCTCTATCGAGTCCGGGCGAAGTCTCTCCGCCACGTAGAGAGCTCCTTGCGCGCGATTTCGACGGGCCGAGACACAGGCCGCAGGACAATCTTTGTCGGCGAAGAGACGGGTCTGGTTCGTCTCGCAGCGAACACAAGGGGCCGCCCCTCGATTCGTTAGCGTCCCGTAATTAGAGCAGTCGGCTCCATTCTCTGTTCTTTTCACGCTGCGCCGTCCGTTCAGGAGGAATCTTTGCGTGCGTAATCGTTTGAAGCGTTACAACGTTTGTTGACGAGATAAGGCGGAACCCTCTCGATCTCCCCCCTCCCTCCCTCTCTCCCTCTGTCTCCCTCGGCGAATCGCTCGAAGGCCGGGGCGCTCGGGATTCTCGAAGGCTCGGGGCGCAGGAGCGAGCGAGAAGGCGGGGGGGGGGAGGGGGCAGGGGGGGAGGGGGCAGAATGGCAGAGCAAACACGCGGGGAGACGAGGCAAGAACCGGGACAAGGCGAGAGAGGCCGACGGAACTGCCCGCACTCGTCCCCGCTCCTCTGGCTCGCTTCAGCTCGCTCTGGCCCGCTAATGACAAAAGATCGCGGCGAACACGGTTATTGCGGGAAACGGTGCGCCCCCGGTCGCTTCCGTGCAGCGCCGGGTATTAACTCCCGAGACCGCAATGTCTCCGTTTATTTTGAACCAGGTGCTGCGAAGCTTCGCCCCAGCCCTCGCCGGCTTATACCAGCCAACTTCTGTCCCGAGCGAGACCAGCAAATTGTCTCCGGCTATATTGCGCCGCGCGGCGAACGTCTTTGTCGCGATTATTGCGATTACCGGGCTCGGGCCGAACGCGAAGAAATTTTATCAGTTGCCAACCCTACGATTCCCCCCCCCCCGTTCGGCGAGTTTCTACGTTTTGTTTTAATCGCGAGACTCGATTCAGGACAAACCACCCCTATGACTGGCTATCGCATTGACTATAGTCCTATCTTAATGCGAAACCGTCGGTATTGTCTGCGCGACAGCTTTTGTTGGCATGTTTTAAGGTTCTCGACTCTGTCGTGTCATTTTACAACAATGGATATATGTTCGTTAAATAGATATCTTTTATGTATTAGGTTGGAAACTATGAAACGGGCGCAGCAGCTGAGCACAGACTAAACAGAAACGCCCGTTTCATAGTTTCCAATCTAATTAAATAGATATTTTTAATATACTAGGTTGGAAACTATGAAACGGGCGCCGCAACTGAGCACGAACTATACAAAAACGCCCGTTTCATAGTTTCCAACCTAATACATCAAAAATATCTATTTAATTAGGTTGGAAAAGTCTGAATTTTGTTTTATAATATAAAGTGTGGTATATGTAAAATATGTAATATATACGTGATTAGCCGGTGTTTAATGCGCAGTGTAAATATTCCTGTTTATATGAGTGGATTAGAATCGTAGTTCCGGAAGTCATTTTAACCCTTTATACTCGAGTGGAGAGTCTGAGGCGCTATTAAATATTGTTGTATTTCTTTTGAAAATAATTATACCAGTAATATTCGGTACAGTATGTAATTTTCCACTTTTATGACTAATCTGTTTAGAATATAGTTTGCACGGTATAAACCCGTTCCTCGGATCTGCACCCCTGCGAATGCTGTATCACACCCTGTTGATTTATGTCTTAAGCGTAAGTACTGTGCACCATTTTGTCGTAGCCCCTCCCTAGCTGAATCTGATATTAACTGCCTTTAAATTATGTATCACTTTATAATGAAATATAACTTAAGAATTCAATTATTAATTTCCAATAATAACTATTGTGTATAATATATAAAATCATAATCGTCCGTATAAGTTTTGTATGGTTTAAGGCAATAATAATAAATAAATAAATACCTCCATAGATCAAATTTTTTACAGTATTTTTTACAGATCCTTAGAACTTAATTATATCTAATAATTTTAATTCAATCTTTAAATGTATTCGAAATCATTATTTCGCTTCCTTTTCCAATTTTTCCATAATATTTCATTCTTTTTCTTTACTTTGCATCACCCTTATCTATTTTACTGCCCCATCTTTAAAGGATCTCATTGCACATAATATTCATAACACACTTGTAACGAATAAACTTCTTTCCGTCAAATAAATAAATTGAATGAAATGAATGATCGAAGGAAAGGCCAACGGACGAAGCGCGGCAAACACGCGACTCCAATGAAAACGAGGAAACGTTGCATAAAAAGGATTTGATTCGCCGTGATTGAGCTTGGGCTGGTAAGACGGGTCGCAGGGGACCCAGCGGTCGCAGCCGAGTCGGTCCATTGGAAACGTCCGCCTTGGCTCCGGTTAATAGACGAGGTCAATTGGCGAGAATGCAAAGAGGAACGTCGAGAGGGGAGAGAGAAAAAGAAAGAGAGAGAAAGAGAGGGAGAGAGAGACGAGGTCCTCGAGTGACATTTAAATGCGAGTTGGGCTTGCGCGCGGGCCCTCTTTGACGATTCTGGGACGAATTTCGCTGCGCGTTCCATTAACGGAATTACAAATGATATTCATCGCGTTCTTCTCCTCTACGATCCCGAGACGAGGCTCGTTACGCTATTTACGGTTTTAAACGGCAACTGTTTTACACGAACCCAGTCTCCCTGTCTCTCTGTGTCCCCCGAAGAGTGGCCTCTCTCTCCGTTCTCGTTACGCTCGAACGCGGTTCAACGGTTGCCGAGAGCCGCCCGCTTTTTCTCATCGTCGACGACGAACATCTTCTTCTGGGTCGTTGCGAACGGAGAGGAAAAACAACTGAATTATTTCGTCATAAATAGCTTTTCAAAGGAGAAGAATGCACGACGAGGAGAAAGTGACGCGACGGTGGCCCATGCTTCCTACGTTCGCTCGATTCTCTACTTTCGGCACAATCGCAGACCGAGGCTGCGCCCAGTCCATGGAAATGTGACGAATCTATGACGAAACCACACGCATCCTACCTTTCCAATCTATCCGGCCCTTTGAACTATGACACTGTGACGCATTTTGCCACCTCATCTACAGTCAGTCCCGTAAGTATTCGTAACCTCATTGCTTGTAAGAGAAACCTGTTAAAATCAAGGGATGCGTGTAGAATTTTGCAATCAACTTTTCATATTTCATTCCTAAACCCACGTGGCACGGTGGGAGTATTTAAGTCTAATTCTATAACAACAAATTCGATTGAGTTATTACTTATTTATGTTTTTATATGCCTTCAAGAAAAAGATGCCAATTTTGTTTAATTGAAAACGCGACAACATTTCTGTGCCATACGATCTTTATTTATTTCCGATAATATTTATATCCTGAAATTTTCTGGCTGAAAGAGATAAGTGTTAAGTCGCGGCTAGTAAGATATTTTCGGCTAGTCCAGCGACAGAAATATCGTGGAAAATCGCGTAGAAAATCGCGGAATGGTGAGTCCGGATCGAGGGAAGAGCGGGACGATAAAACGATGCCAGTGAAGGGCGTACCAGCTCGTCGCGCGTCTCGCCGAATCGCCTAAATAAAAATCCTTCCCGGCGAGCACCGAATCTCTCTCTCTCTCTCTCTCTCTCTCTCTCTCGCCATCGACCACCATTTTCGTAGGTAGCTCTCGACCGGCATCGGTCTCGGGAGCAACGCCGCCGCATTCGCCGGCACTTTCGCGACTCACTGGATCGCACCGAGGGTAAGTTACCTTGCGGCCGAAAGGAAGCATCGGCAATCTCCTCCCCGTTGAACGGGGTGGAACGAAGAAAGTTCTTCGCAGGAGCACGGCCGGGCTCCGTAAAAATCCGCGCGTAACCCGGCGGTGCTCGTTCGCTCGGAATCGAACGACGATTCCGTTAGGCGGGGGGAGGTGGTCGTTCCGGTCTTCCGAGAGAAGGGTGGAACAACAGTCTCTCTCCCTCCCCCCCTCCTCCTACTCCTACTACTACTCTCGCTTTTTTCTCTCGGGTTCGGAGCGGAGAGCTCGATCGTCTCTAAAAAACGCGCCCTCGAACGACGTCGGCGACGCGCGGGAAAAAAAAAAAAGAAAAAAAGGAAGGAAAGAGAGAAGAAGAGAGCCGAAACGCGCGCGCGGGTGAAAGAGGGCGGCGCGGGCGGCGTAGCGCCCGGCATTCGCGTCGCGCCGCGCGCGCGAGCCGAGCATTAATTAAAGGACATTCTTCTATCGATACCGGCCGCGGTGCGTGACGAGTTTATAGGAATCCGCATTATTCGCGTCGGTCGGCTAACGAACGAACGGAACACCCTCCCCTCCCCATCCCCCTCCCGACAACCAGGCAGCCGCCTTTCTCCGAAAGGCGAAAATTAACGAGACGGAGGCCGTGTGCCCGCCCTATCGCTCTATCGGAGCCGCGACGCTCCCGTAAACTGTGACACGCACCGCCGCCGCCGCCTCCACAGCCACGCTTCCACCCTCGCCTTCCGCGACCCTTCTCCCTCCCCTCTCTCTCTCTCTCTCTCTCTCTCTCTCTCACTCTCTCCAACTTTAGCATTCTCTGTCTCTCTCTTTCTCGCTTTCTCTCTCGTCTACACACCGCCCTTTCAAATCCTTTCAAAGGTTCTAGCCTTTAAACCTTTTGAAAAGTTTCCTCCGACGGCAAATACGCGTGCAACCGCCAGCTGTTCGCCGACAGCGTCTCGATCTCCGCTTTCCACTCGCGCCGAGCCGCGCGGGGTGGCAATCGCCCGCCGCCGCCGCCGCGGATCCGAGGCCGCGCGTCGCGTGCACCGCGGTTTCGAGCGGCGGTATCGTCGGGCGCATCGATCCGACACCACTTTTCACAACGTTTCGGACAAACAAATTCAATAGATTCAGGCTACAGAACAACATTAAACCAATCTTAAACGACAACCTAAAGAGCCCCAAAGCAATCAATAATTTACTCAAATATTTAAAAGAAATCAAAATGTACAATGAACTGTAATCCCTTTATGTCGTTAATAACCCACCAGTGGTTGATGCGACAATAAATAACTAATAAAAAAAAAAAAAAAAAAAAAAAGATGCGAGAAATAATTTCTGCTCGAAATTCAGTCTTTCGAGATTCAGTCTTTCTCTCGAACCCTTTCGCTACGGCAGTGTCGTCCGCCGAAGTACCGTCATTGAACGAAAGCTCGCGCCAGAAATATGCACATCGCGTGTGATTTCTGTGTATACGTTTTTCTTAGTTTTAAATAACTGTGCTGAAGAAAATGTGGGAGATTGTTTTTATCATTTTTGTTTAATGTATTTTATTATTGTGTTTCCTTTTTTTGAGACCGCTAGATGGTAGGACAGTAGGACGATGTGGGAGTCAAGGAAGGGATGGAGAAGAAGAAGAATCGGAGTCGTCCCCAGAACTTTGTAACGGTTGCCACGTGTATTCAAAATTTAGAATAAACACTTTTTTAGTATTGTTGAGTTAATAATAAAGTGTGTTCACTATTTGTTCCAACCTCCTACCCCCACAGAAAACAATCAGTGCTTTAACCCCTTCCCGTACTTTAGCGAGCCAGACCAATGTTTCGATACTCACTTTCCTACACATTAAAAGAATAAAATATTAAATGATAAACAAATCCTGAAATAAAATATTAAAATACATAAAATAAAATATATGAAAATATAAGAACTTGGAACAAAAATTTCGTTTTTTTTCAAAAAATACCGGCCTCCATTTTTAAAACGATAACGCACATGTTTATAATATCCTAGCTGGCGTCGAGGCGAACGCGACGGTCTACAATGCCATAATGGCAAACCTTGGAACAAAGCTAAAATAATTTCAGCCGCGGGAAGCGAATGGTCGCGGACCATTGTGCGACGCCCGAATTGTTTAAAACGTCGGGATTATCCGGATAGCTAAATGGACCTGTCGCGAGGAACGGATCCCTGCAGCAAGCATCCGTCGCGCGGATTTATTTTTTCAAAAGATCGGTATAACGCGAGACCGTTGTAACCAACGGTTGTGAAAAATACATGCCGGACAATTGATATGAACGAGCGGCGGCGCCGGTGCCGATGTCACAGCTGGACGAGCGAATAGAGTAATCATCGTCCGACGTTCCAATATTTATTTAGTGTCCAGCATTTATTTATACGTAACAGAGAAAGCCTCTCGGCTCGCGCGTAACGCGTCCTATGCATCGCGATCAATCAGAGCGGAGCTGCACAAAAAAGGGGTCGCGTCTTTTTATCCGAATTTTTGAAAGTTTAACAGGCCGACGCGGATCTATCCAAGTCGACTGTGGACAGATTAAATTCTGTCAACTTTCCAGTTTGTAACTCCCGGCCCGGCCGCGCCAATCCCGGAAATGGATCGAAAAGTCGAAGGAGATTGTCGGCGGGGAAAACTCGTGGCTGACCTCTTCCCCGTTTAAAGGGAACTCGGCGAGTTTAACCCAATTTCGCCGGTCGGGGCGAACGCGACGAAAAAGAAACAACCGGGGCCGTGGCAAAAAAAGATTCCCCGGGGGACTTCGGGAAGAATTCCTCGGGGACGATGGCCCGCGACCGGCTCGCGAACCGGATCCTGTCTGGGACGACGCGCGGCAGAGGGCTCGCATGATTTCGCCGCGCCGGAATTAGATTTCTCGCTCGGCGTTCCCAAAACGTATCTAATATATTATCTACAGCATTTTATCTTTGAAAGAATAGCTGCAAAAAGATAGAATATGTTATTATAAGGTTCTAGATATTATTTGTATATAGTTCAATGGACTTTGACGTGCTTATATATTTATTGTATTTTTATGCAGCGAGAAGAATTTTAAACTTTGAAAAATGAGAAAAATTGGTTGGTCGGGAGGAACTTATGTTACATTATTAAAAAGTGTTAAAAAGTATTAAAAAGTATTTAAAAGTATTAAAAAGTGTCAACAGATATTAAATTAAAAAGTATATAAAAATCATTCAAAACTACTGTAAGGTCGTTAAAAATTATTTAAAATAGTAAAAGAAACTCGAAACAAAATTAAGAACTATTCAAATAAATATTTTACACTACCTCGAATAATTTGACACAAACGAATAGTAAAAAGGCGAAAATTATTGAAGACTATAAATTTATAACCGTCTAAACCTATGAGTACACTGAGTCGATCGAAATTAAAAATCCTGACTAAAGTTGTGATTTAAAGAATTTAAAGACTTGATTACATTCTATTAACCTCATCGACGTACCTGAAAAATAAATAAAATTCAAGCACCGTCTTCTTGCAATAACTAAACACAACTTTCATCTTGCATAAAAATCGCCAGTCTTCTAATAACCGTGCAATACTTCAGAAACAGTGAAACACAAAAACGGCAACCACAAAAGCCTTCACTTTCGATACGTAACAACGCCGTGCAAACAAAAGTGTACAGAAATAAAAGAACCAATACCGATGATACGTCGTTGTTCGCATGTCCCAATAGCTCAGACGCGAATTTGTCCTACCGCAGAGGATTCGAAAAATCGTATTTCGACCGTGTTTTCGGACCCGATGCTCCGCCGTGTGCCGCGAAGCGGCGGAGAAAAAAGGACCGCGTGGAAAACAACGGAAACCGTGGATAACGGAGGAAGATGTACGCGCTCGCGTGCCCCGCAGAGGGAGAAAGATATCCGGCGCTTGGTTGTCGCGATAATTCTTCGGTGGGCCGGGCACGCGGCGCCGCGACGCGCGGGCGTCTCGCCTCGCCGCGGCTCGTTCCGCGCCGTGATTTACCGGTCCGCGGGAACCGCCGCCGCATTTTATTCGAGTCGAAGTTGTTCCGGTGGCGCGCGGGATTCTTTCACGGGGAAGCGCGCTTTCAATTTTCGCGGCCGGAAAAAAACAAGCAACGCGCGCCCGCCCGGCGAAAAAACAAGCAACGCGGGGCGGGGAGGGGGGGGGGGGGGGCTGGGGAATGGAAAAACAAGCAACGCGCGATGGAAAAAGAAGCAACGCGGTGAAAAACAAGCAGCCACCGATGCCGTTCAATGCGGAGGAATCTCCGATAATGCGGCCGCTATTAGGTTCCGCAGTAAATTCGCCCGCGTGTTTCTTTACTACTCGGTGGAAACCAGCGCATCGTTCGCGCGTTTTTCTCCCCCTTCGTGCCACCGTCAAATTCGATGAAAACTCTAATAATCGTTAATGCGTTCCTCCTATAGCTCGTCGTCCCGAATTTTGCGTACGTTTGCGAGATGTAAATGCGTTTTCGGAAAGCTTTTAAACATATTTATTTATGTACGCGTTCGGATCCCGTTCTATAGGAATTATGCGCGGGGGAAGAATATGTCTACGGAGGACTAAATTAATTAAGTTTGTAGAAAAATATTGTCGTAGTAATTGCGTATGTTTTATATCGTAATAGTGACAATAACAATGGTAATAATAATAGTAATAATTTTATATGTTGATATATTATATATTTAATTTTTATTATTATATTATATATAATTTTATATATTGATATATTATATATTTAATTTTTATTATTATATTATATATAATTTTATATATTGATATATTATATATTTAATTTTTATTATTATATTATATATAACATTATAAATTAATATATTAATATATATTAATACTATATATTATATATTTGTAATAGTGTTACTATATTGTCGAAATTGAAGATGATCGCAAAACTTGTTGAAAAAGAGCATACATAACCTGTATTTTGCATACTTTTGTCGTGTAACATTAGTACACCAAATTCTATTGTTACGCGACATGTACGTTCCAAAATGAACCGTTTAAAAAAAGAAATGATATAAATACACACATAGAAAAGTGCTACTGCCCAGATCATAATTAAAAAACTCTGTTAAATGGAAATAATTTTCCTTAAAATTTAAATCAAATAAATTCTGTACCGTGCTAAATTGTATTTATCTTTCTAAACCGTACTAAATCAACACCATGTAAAAAAAAGAATTATTAAGAATTGATTAAGACCTAATAAACATATAATTACAGTACGTCTTCCAATTACACGAAAGGTGTTGAAACGGAGAATTTTGGGGTGGCCCCAGTGGGCGCCACGGTACAAGGTAGCAGAGGCTTTCGGTGGAGCGGCCCTCGCGATGCCCGCGATCTCGGCGATCGATCAATTAGAGGACATGATCGATGGCGGTCCCCGTGGCCGGAACAGAGATTTATGCCGGGGGCGAACAGGACGGAAAGAGTATCAGAGAAGGGGGGGGGGGGGAGGGGAGGGGAGGGGGAGCGGAGGGGGGGGGGGGGGGGGGGGCAAGGTCACGTTCCCGACGGAGCGAGAGGAAACAATTAATCTGCGTTGCTCTTCGGCGAAAGAGGACGGCGAGGCGTGTAAAACGAAAAGGAACCGGAGGTGGAAGAGGGGGGAGGGGAAAAAAAGGAAAGTAACGACGAGGAGTGGCCGAAGATGGAAGGATCGTGTCCTCGCGGAAGGGTGGTTCCGTCGGGGCGCGCACCCCCGCCCACCGCCATATTTCAGGTGCCACGGTAATCTCGTTTATAAGGCGGCCCGCGCGCGAACGTTTCGAGAATACTTGAAGAAAAATCCTATCCGGCCAGGGAGGGGGCACAAATTAACGAGTGTTCCAACCCTTGCGGATTTAATAACAATAATCGCGATGGATCCAATTAAACGGGACCTCTGCTCCGAAAGCCGCGGCTTTTTATTTTTGCGAATTTGCTTGGAAAAAGTTCCGGAGAATGTTTCCACGGCCCCGGCCCCGACAAGAACTTCTCTAGTGTCGCCGAGCGAGCCGCGCCGCGGTCGAGCTCTTCCGCGTACCGTCGGACTCGATCGCGGTGTTTTGACTCCGAAAATATTTTATCGAGATGCACCGTCGCCGATCCGCAGCCGGCGGCGTTCCTCGGAACGAGGTCGACCGTTCTTTTTCTTTTTTTTTTTTTTAAACAAGTTTCGATGGTACTCGCCGCGAGGATCGAAGTTCGATGAATTCTTGGTTAACGAGTGCCCGAACAAATGCGATAAGCTCGTTGTTTACTTGTACCCTTGACCGGAAGTTCGCTCCCGCGGCTCGACGGGAACGGGGCCCCGGCGCTTGTTAAGTCAGCAAACTCGACTAACTGCGAATTATCGCGTCGCGTTAATTAATCCGAGAGCTCCGGCGCGGATTTTCGGCCGCCGCGCCGCTACGCAAAAATATCGATTTTATCGACGACCGCCGCCGACGAATCGCGGCAGCGCGCTCCGCGTCGAAGATCGCGCGAACCTCCGCGTTGGGGAATCGGTTGCCGCCCCGTCTGGGGGGGGGGGGGGGGGGAGGGGGGATGTTTTCTCCGGGATTTTCGCGGCGTGCACGCACCAGGAAATTCGACCGACGGCCGTCTGCGATCGATCGACGCGCGGCTCGTTTAAAATTACCGTGACTGCGAAAATACGCGGCTGCTCTGCCCGGCAACGACTCGTGGAAACGCGGAGACCCGATCGCTGCTGCTTCTTCGACGCGGAATAAAAAGAGGAGGGGCCGGGGGGACGAGGGAGAGAGGCCTCGAGTATTCTCCGTAAAACGGTCGGAAGCATCCTTCGACCGCGACTAATGGAACGAAAAGACGAGATTGAGAGAGCAAGCGAGCGAGCAAATGAACGAACCGAATTATCGATCGAAAAATTACGAGACCGGCTTCCTCCGTCGAAAACGTCTTTCTCACTTTCGCCCCGGTCTGTTCCGCTCGTCGGAGAGAAGACCTGCGTCTCCCTTCTCTCTCTCTCTCTCTCCCTCTCTATACCGTCTCTTCTACCATTCTCTCTTTCCTCTCCGCTTCTCTCTGGCAATTATTCGCCGATTAGGAGCGATCGACGCGCCGCACAGTTCGCTAAATTCTTTATACAAATAAGTGTCTCGAAGTAGGAACAGGGCAACCAAAGATAACGCGGCGTTCGATTATGTTAAAATCGATGCGACGCTGCTCCGATAATGAAATGTTTGCTGTTCATTTGAACGTTTGTTTTGTTCTCGTGTTTTCATTCCACGTTCATTGCCCGAGTCTCGCGGAATCTTTACGATTTAATTCAACTGTTTAAAATGTTCAAATAAACTGTGTTTAAACGCCAGCTGCACCTGCAGCGATATTGACGTTTTTAATGAATCATTTTCATCTTGCATCGACGCTGACAGCTATTTATTTTTATGTCTCTTACCGTCCTTTTACAGTTACTATTATTAATTGTTATTACTGCTGACGTTATTGTTACTAGCTTATATTGTCATTTAATTTATATTCGCTATCATTAGTGCTGTTAACTTTAAATTTTCCATTTCTTCTTATGTATATTTCTTCCATTTTCTTTTTCACACTTGTAATTTTTTTTAAATTTTTGAAATCAAGTTGATATTCTCTGTTTTTATATATAGTAACAGATATTATTATTATGATTATTATACTATATACTATCCATAATAATATATATTATCAAATATTTACCGTGACATAACCACCATAGCAATTTAAACACAGCTAACTGTCGATAAAACTAAAACTAGTCTTTCGATGATATTTTCACATATGGCCATTTTACCATACTTTCCCCAGAAACGTGCTTGGTTACACAACATTCGTTCCACAATAGACAATTTTTTTCTATTATATCTTACCGTCGAACCGGAAGGTAAATTCATTGAAAAGTACAGTGATCGCGAAAGTTTTTCCGGCGTTCGCGCGACGACCGCTATGACAGCTCGCCGGGAAGGGTTGACTCGGGCTGGCAAGTCTTTCAATTTCGCGAGTTCGCGTCGTCCCGTCAGCTCGCTGGCAACGGCGGACGACCAGCGAATCGACAGTCGCGATCGAGCGGCTCGCGAGGCTCATCGACAGGCTGTTGAAACGAGCATCAACGAGCCGACTACCGAAGCCCGATATTTCGGTTTCGCTGTGACACACGCCCTCTGTCTCTTTCTCCGGCAGAAATCTGAGAGAGAGAAAGAGAGAAACGGGTTCTCTCGATGGCTGTCGGATTTATTTCGCGCGATACACGCGGAGTTAAAACATCGTTTGGCCGCGCGCACGGTTAGCGGCGAGAAACGGCGAGAAGAGAAAAGGGAAATGGGGAAAAGGGAACGGGAAAAGGGATGAGGCGGCGAAGGAAAGAAAAAAGGGCGAGAGGGAGGAGGCGCAGGAGGCGGAGGGGCGTGGGTGGTCGGGTTAGAGGGTGAGAGAAGGTATAAAGAGGGCAAAGGTAAGGGGATAAGAGAAGGTGGAAGGGAAAGGGCGAGCCCCGCTGCCTACTGCAGGCATTTCTGCCGGCAAAGCGCGGATTGTGAGGCTGCCGGCGAGCGTAGCGGAGCCAAGGGGCGGCCCGTGGGCTCCGCCGGAGCCGCAGGGAGCGACGGAGAGCGGCGCGCGGGAGCGGCGCGGAGGGAGGAGGGCGCAGGGAAGAGGGAATCGCGTACAAGGAAGAAAAAAGGGAGCCGTCAAGCTGTCGCTCGCGTTCCGTAAACACGGAAGTCTGAAGTGCTCCGGCTTTGAACGCCGACGACGACTACCGAACGACGACGTCGACGACGTTGCCTCCGACGGCGACGACGTTGCCTACGACGACGACGACGACGATCGTAATTACCGTCGTAGGTGAGGCCGCCGGAAAATGCGTTCGTTTACGTTTCACTTGTGTATCGCGCCGCCTTCCACCCTTTCGACACCCTCGCCCCTCATCCACCCTTTCGATTCGCCGCCCCCGCGACAGCGGGTCGCGCGAACCCTCCGCGACAAAGTCCCGGAAACATCTCGATGACCTTCCCGCTCCCGGGCCCTCTCGAACTTCCTCTGATCCTCCCTCGAGCAGCCGCCGCCGTCGCCTCCCCCTGCTCTCGCTCCTCGCACCCCCCTGGATTCTCGACGAGTTTCTTCTTCCTCGGACAAGAGAGCCGAAAATAAGCCAGCCGCAACCGTGGCCGAGGAGGGCGGGGCGGGGCGAGGCGGGCGGCAGGAGTCGGCTGGCAGGAAAGTTATCAGCCGAGAGCAAACTTGGTACTTCGCGACGAAGATGAGTGTCTTCTGGTTGTCGCGCCCGGCCGATCGGGAGAGGAGAGAAGCTTAACGAGCTGGGATGGACCGGCGGGCCCGGCCCACCGGCAATATTAATAACAGCCATAAATTTTAACGCGATGCCGCGATCGAGCCATCCGCTCCCCTTCTCCTTTTTCTTCCGCGTCTGCTCCGGCCTCCGCTTATGCTTTTCTCCTCGCCTCCCCCTCCTTCGTCCTCCTCGCAGCCCGTTTTCGAAGAACGCTCACGCCCCTTCGGGAGCGAAACGAGTCGCCAGCAAAACCGAAAGCGAAAAATCGTGATTAAGTCGTAAATTCGGGGACACGCGGCTAATTTATTTGCGGCCGCAGCCGTATCGGCTCGAGGGGGACCGACTCGTGGAAAACGAACCCGGCGAAGAGAAGCGTGCCACCGATCGTGTTTCGCGGCAGCTTCTCAACAGATGTCCCCGGCTCGGAGGGCGCGGCTTTAGCTCGCTCGCGTTTGGAATACCGTTCCGTTGTTTGGACAGCCTGTCCTCGATATCTTTGCTCCGAGATTTGTACGTGTTTTTTCTGTAGCTTTACTAAACTTTTTTATTTTGATAGTTTTGGAAAATTGTAACAGGTTCCGTTATGATCGCGACTATTCGTCTATACAGTCTCAATAGCTTTGCGGACAGTAAACATTTTATCGGTCTGCAAAAGTATGCAGGTTAGATTAAAGTGCGTACTAATTGGAAAAAATGAACAAATATAAAACGATATAGCGATCGTTTCATTTGACATCACAATGAAGATAAATGCTGTAGCCTCGACGGAATATTCTTTAGACCCCTTACACTATGATTTATTTCGCAGCTACGTTGATTAGCCTTTATTCATTGCTAATAAATTCTTCTGTTATGACATTTTATATATGTATAGATTAGCCTTTAATATCAGGTTCAGCTATGAGGAAGCAAAATTTATTCACATTCTCTCTTATTCTTACAAGAGTAACAGCAATGCAACAGGCTTTCTACAACAGTTCCATATAAATCGATATCTATAACTTCTTGTACCAAAGTATCTAACCCTTCTACAAATAAATAAATAAATAAATAAATAAAAAAAATAAAATTAGTCCATTAATATCTTGATCGGAAACCCGCAAGCCGATTGGAATCTTGTAACGGAGAAATCATTGTTCACCGTAACTCGAACGCGCATCCGTTTCCAGCCATCTCTATTCCGTGTAATTTTCCTGTCCGCTACAAGCCGCGAAACAACGTGCTCGATGAACGGGGTGCTCGTCGTTTCCTGCGCGAAACGAGGCTCGAAATTCCATGCAATTAAAAGCGAGCACGTACAGTCGAAGATAAATTGCGAAGCTATAATCATTACAATACACCGGGACTTCCCGAGTCCTTTATTTCCGATCGGTAAAACCGTGGTGCTGCTCGTAGTAAGTGATCAAACATTTCCGTGAAACGCTGCGCGACCGTGTTTTCACGTAATTAATGAAATAATAATCACGGCGGTAGCGGTAACAATAACGCTGATAATAACAATGACAATAGTAAGAACAACGATAATAATAATAGTGATAGTGATAATAATGATAATGATAATGACAATCATCATTAATATGATAATAATGATAATGATAGTCATCATCATCATCATAATGATACTAATGATAATGATAAAGATAATCATCATCATAATGATAATAATGATAATGATAATCGTCATCATAGTGATAATAATGATAATGTTAATCGTCATCATAGTGATAATAATGATAATGACAATCATCATAATGACACTAATGATAATGATAATCATCAACATCATCATCATCATCATCATCATAATGACACTAATAATAATGATAATCATCAACATCATCATCATCATAATGACACTAATGATAATGATAATCATCATCATCATCGTCATCATCATAACGATACTAACGATAACAATAATGATCATCATCATAATGATACTAATGATAATGATAATCATCATCATAACGATGATAATAACGGTAGCAACAGTGATGATAACGAATCGGGTAGCGGTAATTGCCGCGTCGGGTGCGCGTTGATCGAGGGCCCCGTAGAAAATGCTCGACTGCGATCGGATCATCGGCGAAGCCGGTTGGCTCGGCCGGCGATCCCTACGCCGCGATGGTTCACTCTCGAACGCAATTATTTCCGCGTAGCCTAATTAAACCGCGGGGTACGAGCATGCGTCGCGTTCTCGAGCCAACCCTAATTGCCGCGTTATCGCACGCGCGAACCACGATTCCCGTGGTCTAATGAACCGAGACATATTCGCGTCGGACCTACTACCCCCTTCGGCTGGCAGCCGGCAAGCGAACGGCCGCAAACGGCAGCTAACCGTGCCCGGATGCGCATTCAACCGGAGGGAATTTCAATTACGCGATCACGGGCCTCGATCGAGCGTGGATCGGACAGCCGGATCGAGACAGTCTGCTGTCTTGACCGCGACCCTAAACGTAACCCTCGGCCGCGTACCACGATCGCAGACCGGGCGAGCTTCGGATACCACGGCTGCCGATCGCGGGCCGGGACCACGTCATTCTCATCTGCATCGCTTGCTCCCGTTCAACGGCGACAATAGCGTAATTAGTTTTATTCGCATCGGCGATCCGCCCGACCACGCATCGCCGCGCGCTGCGGCGAAATCGCAACTTGGCGGCAAAATCAACGAGCGATTCATAGAAATTCATGGATTAATCGATATTATTTGTTTTACGTTAAATATGAAACGTCGTTTGAATATTAAACATTTCGGTCAAATTTGAGTGATTACAACAAAATTGTGATTTATGTAAGACCATGTCCAGTTCGACTTTTTTAATTAAAGCGCGATACCAATTTCGCTTGTATGACAACAACCTTGTTTAAACTTTGTAATTATTCTTTTGACTCACTTATTCGATGGACAACTTTCTCTTTCATATTCTGTAAGAACTTTCTTCCAACCTCTGCACAGCTTTCACTAGATTTTTGATAATTTTTAATAACGTGCAGGCGTTGTTTCTGCTTGTCAAACGTCAAATAGTCCAGCACAGAAAATTTAAATAGCTCGAACGTCGAAAGCAACATTCAGGAACGAACACCTTTCACTTCTAACATATCGAGTTCTAACAAAGAAAACAATAATGTTCCAGTATGTTAAATTAGCACGCAAATGTTTAAATTATATCCTGAAGTTTTCGGGTCAGTTTGAAAGCTGGATTCGAGCGACGCGTGTCTCTCGCCCGTGAATTGCGACAGCGCGGGATTAAATCGATCCTGTCAAAAAATCCTGAAACGGTGGATAAAAGTTGCGAGCGGATTTGAAAAATAAACGTGTCAAAGTCTGTGGAAAATGATGCAGAACATGTTGCAGAAAGATCCAACTGTGGATAATATATTATGTCGGATAACTCGGAACTTCGTTGAAACACTTGAAGCGTATCAGGTAATGTTCGTGGTTCAAAAAATGTTTGTACCACATTCCCTCTGCTTCCCTCCTTATTATACGTTTCCTCGTTCCTGTCAGAAGTTCTACGAATTTGACACAACTTTCGTAATTCCACTCGACGGTGCGGCGCAGCGGCGCAATTGGTGCGGCAAGAGTGGTTCGAACGCGCGGTCCGAGCAACCTTGTGCAAATTTGAGAGACGGACGAGGGCAACGGAGAGTAATCCTTGCGGAATTTCGCGATTAAGAAGCATCAACCTTGACGGTATAAATAACGATCGCGGGAGAAGGAAGGCGGATGGAGAGTGGAAGAAAAAGCGGTAGGGAGAGAGAGAGAGAGAGATAGAGAGATAGAGATAGAGAGAGAGAGTAAGAGAGAGATAGAGATAGAGAGAAGGCGACCGCGCCGTGAGATAAGGCCAGAGCGCGATTTTAAATTGCCTGCCATCCGTCTCTGTCCGCGTCGGATCTGACGGCTGTCAGAGCTGTCCCATCGCGATTATCGCGTCATGGCACCGCCGCGAAACGCCCTCGATTCCGTTTCCGTTCCATTCCCCGTCGTTTCCGGAACTGTCCGCGTCCCATTTCGAGCACAAACCCGAAATACACTCGGGACATCCCGCGGCGGGCAACATCGACAAGGTTTAACCGGGAACGATATCGTTCCCCCGTACCGTTGCCACTGTTATTATCATTATTAATTACGTTCGCGGCTTCGACGTACCCTTCACCTACGTCACTCACCCCTCACGACTTTTTACCTACGTTAACTACTCGCGCCCGTATCCGATACCAGACAGCTTTATTACAGCTTCACCCTTTCTATTTATTCTGCCTAATTCATGCCCCATTAATAATCTCCTGCTCCATTGTTATTTATTATTATTTGTATTTATCGTTTTATTTGATTATCTTGATCAGTGATTCAATGTTTTATTGTACCTCTTTGTTTGATTATATTTTATTATGTATTGTATTATATTTTCTTTTTGTTTTGCTGTTTGTGAGATATATTGTCATGTTATCAAACAAATATTATTGTTATTCTTATTGCCATGGTCATTGTAATAACAATAATAATAATCAATGATAATAATATCTATATACTACCACTGTCACTGTTACACTGACTTTAAACAGTCGACACTTTCTTTTTAATTTGCATAGTCCCATTATTCTAATCGCTTAAAATATTTGTAAATTTGACATCAATTTTCACTTGCAAATTTTCTCAGATGATTTATATCTTAGTATCTATACTTGCTAAATTTTCGTAAATTTGCTGATATTCTGTGCATCATTCTATTAAATTTTAAAAACGAAGCAACTTGAAAGCTTGTAAATATTTAGACCAATATCTATAATAGAACTCTTCAGTTTTTGAATTATTTCAAGAGCTCTACATAGATTCACAAATACAGATCAAATATAGGAAAATACAAATTAGTCTTAAAAATGTAAAAACAAATTCATCGCATGGAAATGTTGTCGCGTAGATTGAGAGACGGGTGTACTCGGAATGATCATGTTACGCTGTTCAACGGCCGCGGGAGATTCATTGATTCGAAGGGAACAAGGTTCGTCTTGAGGGCTCCTTTGGCGCGAAGGGTAACGCCGGAAACGTCTCCGCGTGTTTCCGGGGGGTGGGGTGGTATGGAGGTGGCACCGGGGGTTGCCAACAGCCGGGCGGCGGTGGCTGTTTGTCCAACGCGGCTCCGTAAACGTATTTGGAAATCGGCGCGTTCAAACACGCTCGCTGCTTGCTCCCCCGGGGCTGCGAAGGGGCCGGAGCGGGGGGAGTTCGGAGCGGTGCCGGTGCCTCGCGATATCGCAAACGCGTTGGAAATTTCGGGCAACGAAAAAGAGGGAGCTCTCTCTCTCTCTCTCTCTCTCTCCACTCGACTCGGCTTGACTCGGTCTCAACGCCGTGCGATTTCGAGCCGACTCGATTTGCGCGGGATTCCGAGTTTACACATCTTAACGACCGTCGTCCTGTGCAAACTCGGCCAGACGCCCGGAAATCGATTCCCGTGCTACAACCTGTCTCCCACGTCCCGGCTAGATATTATATTTCCACGTCCGCCACGGCGGTGTCCTGCGGTGAAAGTGTAATCGCCGATCGGGGATTTTCGGAAGTCGATTTATCTCTTCGGGGCCGATGCTCTCAGGCTCTCGCAACCCCTATCTCTCTCGTTTTATCTATACGGTCGCATTATACGTATATATGTCGCATATATGTATAGTATATTATATAGTAAATGCATAACCTTCACATAACCTCTTTCTCTCTCTCTCTCTTTTTATCTCTACGATCGCAATATACGTATATATGTCGCATATATGTATAGTATATTATATATAGCATACAGTATAGTATAGTATATAGTGTAGTTCTACATTGTTCGTGCAAAATTCTTGGCGTCATACGAAAATATAAGCCGAGAGTCAAACGTAAACAATGACAGTACAAAGAACTCTTCTTTAACTCTTGAACTACCGAGTTCGAAACACGACTAATGTGCATCGTTTCATAGCAATGACAAGGCTGGATTTATTTAACAATTCCCCAGCGGTGCCGACTCATTTCTCATAACAAAATCGTTTACCTTTTTCTTATGTCTGAGGTACATCAATTTGGATTGGCTGAAATGTGAGTCAGCATCGCTTGCCAACTGTTGAACTTCGTATGATTTATATTACAATATATGCTTGAATAAAGAACTTAAAAATTTAGAAATATTTTTATATCAGGAAAATCATTCTGGTGTTAAATCCTATAATATAAAAAGTTTTCCAAATAAATAGTTTAGAAGAAAAGCGAAATTATTTTACAACAAACTAAATGACCTATGTCAATGTAAATATTAATTATAATCCAGAATATAAGTTGTTAAAATAGGATATTGGCAAAGGTCCGCAACAGATAAAAGAAAGGATTTTTCTCGCGCCATATAACCCATTCTGTAGCAATTATAACCATTAATTGGATACGCGGAATAAATTTGCACCTAAAAAGAAAAATGAGCCTCATTCATTCTCTACAGAAGTCTTTATGTATGGTAGTTAATTGTAAACCACGTGGTCGCTAATGACCGCGCAGTTAATGCGTCCACGGTAGAACAAACAAACTTATAATTAATTAAAAGTCGAGCGTGTCGGACCAGGTGGCGTGAAAACAATATATGTGACGGCATTTAAACGTATTTTACTCCAACCCTTCGCTGTCACACTTCCAATGCGAAACACGTTGTAATATCATACTGAAAGACTCGATTTCACTCCAGTTTTCAAACTGTCACTCGAAAATAATCATTACTATTAAAATCTAAAAATTTGAGAATATAATTAGAAAATTCTAGAATATAAATTGCTTCACTAGAATTCGATGTCTCGTCGGTAACTATATTTAATTAATTGTTAAATTTAGTCTGCTCATGAGAATAAAGTCTCTTGGGTTGTCCTGCAGCTTGCAAACAAAACTGGACAGCTTGCCAAGAGACGATGCAATGATTTAAGCGACACGTTTTTACAGTCGCGTAGCCGTATCATATTACCAAAACAAATATGGGACATTTCGACTCAGTGAGAATCGTACGGAAACTATAAACACGTGTTGCCGGTTCTAAATGCCGAAAACAAGAACAACACGGTAGTCGTACGAATAGATCACGTGTCGCGGGTGACTCATCCCACCACACATAAATACATACGTTCGCGGTTATAAGCCAGACGGCGCGGTTAGTACAATTCGGCGAGCATCGACGGAGCACCGTTCGTCGAAAGGTCGTCTCGGTCCCGCGGAATCGCTATCAGGGATTCAGCACCACGATTGAGTAGCTCGCCGGTTCGTTTATAAGCCGGCTCCCGAGACTTTCCGGGGGGCAACCCGGGAGCCTCCATTCTCCGGCGGAGCCTTTTTCCGCGGCGATTCTCATTTACCGGTGCTCGTCCGCCGGAGGACGAAGGACAGGGAAGAACTTTTAATTTGCAAGAAACTGGCGGCAAAGACGCGCGGAAACGTGACCGAAATCGGTAACCGGAGGAGCCGGTTCCATGGCAGAACGCCAGCCGACGCTGTCGTGTCGCGTTCCATGCTCGAACGTCGTCGTCGTCGTCGTCGTCGCCTCGCCTCGCTTCGCGTCGCGTCGTTCTCGAAGCGAAACGAACGAACTTCCCGGAACGAGTCTACGAGAGACGAACCGTCTCTCCGTTCCGTTCAATCCGCGATTCCTTTCCTCCTCGCCGCGCAGGACCGCTCTCTATGGCCGCCCGTCGGAAATCTAGTTAAGCCGGTGGTTTTCGAGGCGGCGAACCCTCGTCGAATATGCGCGGCTAAGTTCAATTCTCGGACGCTCCAAGCCTCGATTTCAGCTTGTTCTCTTTTTGGTATTCTAAGTGCCGGGGTAATGGACCCGGTTACTTTGAGGAGGACTGTCTACTGTTGATACTTTAAGGTAATTTATTTATTCGTTTATTCCTTGAATAATGATAATCGAATAATTATTGTAGCTTTATTAGAAAAATAGTAGATGGCGGTCGATAGTTCTCTATGTTTAGAAGTGTGATGCGTTTTAAACATAGTGAAGAGCTTGACAAATAGAACAGTTTTATGTTATATTCTTCTGGCAATATATTTATTATTTTTGATTAATTTATTTATTGTGTAAACGGGATGGGCACTTTGTTACAGAAATTGTAATGATAACGAATAAACGAGTACAAGTAAATAACAAGAATAATAAGGATAATAATGTAAAACAGTAACAGTAATGACAGTGAGTAATAAAAATACGATAATAAAATACTATTATATTTTTATGAATCTTATAGTACAAACTTATAATAAAATTGAACGAATTACTTTCTATTTTTCAATAAAGCGTTTCAGTTTGAAGTAAACCTTCCTGAACACTTTGTATATTTTTCCGGCTATCAATAGTACTCTCTCTCTCTCTCTCTCTCTCTCTCTCTCTCTCTCTCTCGCTCTGCTTTACTGTAACCACTAACTTGCGTCGGTTAGCAACATCGCTTGCTAACACCGCTTCGGATCCCGAGCGCGAGAATTTGTTTAATAACGTTTCCGACCGCCTTCGGCGAGGCAGCGGCACCTTTTATTTGGTCGGACAGCGATTACCGGGAGCGATCGCGTGTTTTCGCGATAGAAGGCGGGCGCCCGCTTTAATTACAAAACACGACGTTATTAATGCGGTGCGGCATAGTCGGGAGGCATTGGGATTCGGCCTTTGACCGCGGGACTCGTCGACATTAAAAGTTTCAGCGGGAACATCGGGGGCCGCCTTTTCGCCGATCCGCTCGAGAGAGCCGCGTGAATGCGTCGCGAAGCGAGAAGAGTTTGACGGGCGTTTCGCGGCGCGCCGCGGCCGGCTTTATGCATTTCCATCCTGCACAGTCCAAAGGGGCGAGAGACCGCGGGAGGCGGGGGAGGGCAGAGGGTTGCGAAGGTACACAGGGGCGGGGGAGGGGAGGGGGAGGCGGACGAGCGGCGGCGGAACGAATAAACTCGACCAGCCGTCGAACGGTTGCGTATTCGAACTTCTCGCGAGGAATCCTCTCTCCGAGCCGCGCCGAGCCGCGCGCCACGGTGGAAAACCGTCGGGAATACGTCGAACCTCGTTACTCCACGGTTCGATGATTTTTCACCGGGCACCCTTTCTCCCTTTCGCGCGCCCGTCTCTCGCGTCTTTCCGACGTCGATTCTCGCAGATCACGCGGAAGGGCGGTCGGACGCCGACCGCCCACGGTTCCGGCGATGCCGTGCACAAGACTCTCTTTGGTAAAATCGAACCGCGATTTCCACTTGGAGTTTTCGCGTCTTTCGCGACTGAAAAGTGACCATTCACCGAACAGGCGAATACCGTTCGACTTTGTGCTGTTGGTTTGAGATTCGACGAGTTACGCAAAGACCAGCTGACTTCAAAGATGATACACGCGTGTTGCAATGTCTGAGGATAGTGTAAAATATATTTCAACCAAAAAAATTATGCATTATACAAAATGCAGTATAGAACGAAACACAGAAGTTTATTTATTTGTTATATATAGAATAATTAATAATTACATTTAACGGTGGATTTTAGTCAAAATATCAAATGAACGACAAGTCAGGCAAAAAGAACTTCTAAACGAGTGACGTATATACACATGCAATATCGAACACCCAGCGAGCACGTTGCGTGACCCAATGAAATTGTCGCGCACGCAATCCGTGGCCAGTCGAACAAAACCATCGAACTTGTTGCATCCCTCCAAAACGACTCCCACGTACAGACACCTCCACCGAGTTATCTAAGCACATCTTCACCCTCGTCAACAGTGTCCCCGCAATTGTCTACAAGAAAGACGCGAACGCAACGGCAGATACACGGGACAGCACCGCGATCGATCAGCGTAACCTCTCCGCGTCACCCCCGTCTTCCGAAGCGGCAATGGTGCACACCGTTCCGTCGCGAAGAGGCCAGTTCCGTCGCGATATCGAGCAGCAAAGGGAACGGCAGCGATCGTAATAATAAATGTCGAAACGCTCTCGTCGGCTCCGGGACACGCTCCGATTGGAGGAGCGACGATTATTGGAGCCGGCGAACGGATCGGAGAGGGGCGAGGTGTGCGGGTCGGAGAGGAGACGACGACGGTCCGAGAAACGAGGCGGAGGAGGAACCTCGGACCGGGTAACGCGGTAAACGGTTAAGGTTCGAACGGAACGGTGTAACGAGCCCTTCCGTAGAAGAGGCACTCGGCTTGTCACGGCGAAAAGGGAAGGGACGTAAAGCGCATCGTACCGAACTGCGCTCCGGCACTTATTATTTGCCAAGCACAGAAAAGGAGAAGAGCAACGAAAACTGTACTCTCTCTCCGCTGCCCCCTTCCTCTACCCCCGCCCATCCCCCCCCCCCCTCCCTCCCTCCCTCCCTCCGCCGCCCTTTCCCTTTTCCGCGCCGCGCCGCGAAAAGAAGAGGCACAGACGCGGAGAATAAGAGGGCAGCGAGGGAACGAAACGGAGAAAAAGAGAAAAGAGAGAGAGAGAGAGAGAGAGGAAGGTGGATCGCGTGCGTGAGAGAAGGGGGCGAGGAGAGGGTGTTTCTCCGTTAATCCGAGGTCGGAGCACGGCTTCGTGCATAGATGAGCGCGATCCGTCGACGTTTTCATGGTTCTCGACGTATACGAGCGCATTTTCCCTGTTCGTTCAATTTTCTCACTCGTCTTTCGCTGCGCGCACAGCTATTTTCATCTTCTCTCGTTCTCCTTCCGTCTCTTTCTCTCTCTCTCTCTCTCTTTTTTTTCTCTTGCTCTCTTACACTCTATCTCGCTCGGCGAGCCGTCGACGGTTTTACCGGATTTATCGTCGTCCTTCTGTTCGAAGAATCGACGTATCGATCGAGAGCGAGAGCTCGTCGAACCGTGCATCTGGCCGCGCGCACTAATAAGCGTGTACCGCTCGTAAAAAGCGCCCGCTGAAACGAGGAAAACGCAGACCGGCGGAACAGAAGGGAAAGAGAGAGAAAGATAGAAAGAGAGAGAGAGAGAGAGAGATGCAACCAGTGAGGGGACCTGCGGCGAACCAGAGAATCGACATCGGCTATCATCCCGTGGATGACAATGACGATGACACACGGTCGTTGAAACTTTATTAATCCGTGCGTCGACCCCGGATAGATTAGCGTCTACGTCGATCGACGACCGCGAGATTTCTTCGTGCCGTGTCGTCGATCCACTCCTCGCCCTCTTCTTTCCTCTCCTAACCTCTCGCGAAAAGCACCGGAATACTTCCTCCGGTTTTCTTCAATTTTATTCGATCCTTCTTTATCTTATTAACCATTTGCACTCGAATGGTGACTCTCAAATACTACCAAAATTATTCTGTTGCAAAATAATTTTTATAACAATAGAGGGTAGATTGAGAAAATTGTTTAGTAGTGGACAACTGTTGCTATAAGTTGCAAGAATCAATTTCGAACGCATAATAAAAGTAAACTTTATTTCTTAACAATTTACCGACCGGTCATCCGGTCGTAAAAAATTTTGTTTCTATTTCGATTTTATTTATCTTATTAATCGCGAAAGGTATTTAATGATTAAAAATTTATATAACAATATTGAAGCTTGTAGTACAATTTAACACATTTATCTCAAGAATAGAAAACAAATTAAGAGATACTGTGGGGGAAAGCCGATTTATAGGCTACCGGTCGATAAAGTGTTAAAATAGAAATACTACGAGCCTGGAAAATTATTTCAAAATTACAGTTAAAACGGCTTAAAACCCTGTGCAAAGGGTTAAATTTACGCTGCCGGCTTTTGGTACAATAAATGATATAAAACAACATTTGTATGAACTCGGCGGGAAATATATAATTCATACAACTCGGACAGGTTTATTTGCTAATCAACTATGTGATTTAAAGCATTTATAAATAAATAAATCGAACAGACTTATACGATTGGATTTCGTTATCGCGACTACTTGCAACTTTGCGGTCGAATAACCGCAGCTCACAATAAGTGGATTCCGTTCGCAAAAATAGAATTCTACTGTAATCGCAGTGCTATAATTTATTTATCTAACTCTTGCAAGATGGTGGCTGAGTCAATTTTGTCACAAAGTATTCAAATCACTTAATTATGGAATCTTTAGTAATAGAATTTAATAAATCATTATTACGTTAAAAACAACATAAATGAATTATGGTAAAAATATTTTGAAAAATATGTTTTTTTTTTAATTACTAAACGACGCTCAGAATTTTTATAAACATTGTCAAGGTTACGTCAAAATCATCGATACTGTCAATACCACAGTTGTGAAAACAATGCGCCGTCCGATTGATAATTATTAAAGTCCGGAGAGCTGTCTATTAGTTACAAAATACAGAGCTCGCAATGCCAGAAACCCCGCAGAGATGCAAAATAATTAACGAGGTTGAGTAGCTTCGAGGCTCAAGTCGAGTGAAACGGGGAAAGGCTCGACATCGCCGGGAGACACGGCTTAAAGAGTTAAATCGGCCACGACGAACATTCTGCCCGAAGAAATGATTTTTCTGGAAGGAAGAGGCGGTGAATTGTTCGCGCGACGATAATCGATCGGGGGCGACCATTAAACGCGCCTCGGTCAAATTGTCCCGTCGATCGGTAATCTGGGGAATCGCGGGAGGGCCGGGAATCGGGAGGGGAAAACCGAGGGCGCGCGCGGCTCCCGTTGCATTTTTAATTGGCACGGGTGGCGGAGGGGGAGGGGAGGGGGGGAGCGGGGGCGAAACCCCGGTATCAATCGTTTCCGCGTAAAAGCCGCGCGCCAGCGATCGGCTCCAACCCCTTTAATTCGGGAGGCCGCTGCCGGTTCGGCGAGAACCCAAAACATTTTCACCGTTTTTTTCTTTCTTTTTTTTTTTTTTTTTTTTTTCTCGTTCAGAGGAACACGTTGATCGCGAACGGGTTGCCGGAGCGTTTCGGGTGACAAAGGCGGGCAACAAGCACAGGAGTTTTCTGACACCGTGGAATAAATTTCCCGTGAAAACCGCCGACGCTTCAAAGTTCCCTATCGCTTTCGCCGAGCGACGGGGAAACACTTTGGGGAGTGGTGGCCGCGGCGCGACGAAGTTGTCGAATACGCTCGCAGAAAAATTTTTGGCGTGCGAGAACTTTGAAAGGAAAGTTTAAGACGGGCGCGCCCCGGCTCCGCGCTCCTTGAATTCTGGCTCGCTCGCTCGCGCGCGCGGTTCGGCTCGCAGCAGACACGCGCGGGGTTCCCTTCGCCGTCGTCGCTAAGGCACGCGAGGGAGAACCGAGCGAAAAATTCCGTGGGCGGTGCGGCGGGATGGGAGGGGGGGAGGGCGAAAGCTTTCACGGGCTGTCGATATTCAGCACGCATGTTATTGGTTCACGGTAGGACGAGCAGAGCGCGCGCGGGGACCGCGGCGAAACTATCCGCCAGCCGGCTCGATGATCTAGGGTAGAGAAGCGGCCGCGAGACGAGGGTGGTTCCAGGGAAATGGGGCGAGGAGCAAACGACGGACGGATTATGCCGGGCAAGTGGTCCTCCTCCGCTTTTTCTACGCTTTCTCCGCTTCGGGTCCCCCTATCGCGAACACGCTGCTTACCCGCCCGCGAACGCGCTCGCTCCGTGGACGTGGACAACCCCCCTCCCTCTGGCCAACGGAAATTCTCCGAAACCGTTCGAAAACCGTGGCGAAAAAGCTTTCCAAGAGCCATCCGCTCAATTATGACGAGTGTCCTAGTAGCCGGACAGTGATACTTTCATGTATTTCTCGCGGCAATTATGAATCCAATTGGAATCAAAAATTATTAGAACCATAAACACCTATTAATATATATTAAAGTAATGTGAATGTAGGATTGAAACTTATTGGATAATAATTATGATTGTGAAACGTGTGTCATATTTAAAAGAAATATCGCTTATTTATTAAGGACTTGTTATATTATATCAGTTATTTTATGTTATAAGGCTGCATTAGTGGTATAATATGTACTTTACATTGCAAATAAAGTTCTCGAACTCGTAAGAAAATGATTTCTTTTACTTTAAAATTGTAATATTATTGTATATTATATATGTATATAATATTGTATATTATATATTAAGATATATAATATTATATAAATAATATTATATATATCAAGTGTTGTGTCAGGTGAATTTTTATTTCGAAATATTAAGAATGTTCGGACATTTTTTATAAAAGCTATTTTTTACTCGAAATAGAATTACATTACATATTGAATAATAATAGCGTCTATTTCTGCCATCTGTGTATTCTCAAATTAAATAAATACACACACCTTTTATAAACACCCTTAAATTTTCATATTCAGTTAGCCTAACTAAACCTTCACTACTCAGTTTTTATTCTTTTATAAATTATACATTATACAAACGAAAAAGAAAAACAAAATTTCCATGAACAAGTAACAGACAATATACTGGATATCATGTATTCAGTTAATGGGACAACGTAATTCATCTACTGGATCACGCAGTTTCAAGTCGTCCGCCAACCAGGAAATTGCACCACCCCGTACAACCGTTAAAATAAATACGCCTAACACGATTTAAAGCTTTCTCCCGTCCAACTCCCCGTAATTACATTGTACCGGCTTCCAAGTGTTGTTTAATTTCACAGTGGTAATACAGCTTAACCCTCTTAGTACCAGCCAAAAGAGTCTGTATCCGAGCGAAATGTTTAAAACTTGTTTGATAAAGTTTCGGAAAGAAACTGCAAGAATTTTGAAAAGCCTGATAAATAAATTCAAAAAGGGAGAAGAAATGAAATTGTTGTTTAATAAAAATATTCAAACTATCTTTCCAACAATAGTCAATAACGATATATAGTTGTTCGGTACTAAGATGGTTAACCCTTTGCACTTTGCGCCATCATGAATGTTACCTACCAGCACATATGAACCTTTATTTTATACAGTATAGTATATGAAACGTATAGTGTATGGAACAAAGATATTGCAATAGCATTCGATTTATATGAATTTGCAGACATCGAGGAATGTTTGCAAAACGACATTTTGTTTCTAATCAATTTCTGCGATAAGATCAATTTTAAAGCATTCGTCAATATGCATTTCAGGCTGATTACTACATATTTTACAATAAAAATTTGACGTGTTGTATTCTTTACTGACCATTATATATTTTTTATATACAGGGTGGGGCCGAAACTATTGCCACCTCAAATATCTTCGAAACTATAAGTTTCGCGGAAATATTTGCTGAAACAAAATTGCACAGTACGAAGGGGGACTTTGTGACCTTGTGTAATAGGTCGTTGAATTCGTTTTAAGATCCTCTATCATGATACGGAAGCAAAAACAGACCGATCCATTTAAAAACATGAAGGTGACCTTCAAATGTCCGAAGTGCCTCCACCTGCAAAAAAACTATTATCGCCACCGGATGTCCCCCTTCGTACTGTGCAATTTTGTTTGCAATTTAGCAAATATTTCTGTGAAACCTACAGTTTCAAAGATATTTGAGGTGGCAATAGTTTCGGTCCCACCCTGTATAATTACATGTCTCAGTAATTGTCACCATATTTGTTTTCTTCAAAGAAACGTACATTTCTCAAAATGTTGCACTGTAATCAATTAATTCCCTACACTAACTAACAAACTTGAATTTCTAGCGATATATTAGAATCGCGATGTCCCCTGAGAGGAGACAACGACGTGCAAAGGGTTAAATAAAGAAACACCGTCCGTCCCGCCGTTCCATAAGCGTGCCGGTATACCGGTGCGTTTACCTCGCGGCATAATAAGCGTCGTGTTTTATTTGTCGAATTTAGCGAAGCCGATCGTGGAAAAAAAAAAAAAACAAAGAAAAAAGAATTTCCATAAAGTTTCGCCCGGCCGATATCGTAAGCACCGCTTTGCATGTGAATTAGGATTATGCCGGCGTGCAGCTGTCAGAGCCGAGAAACGATTCCACGGGGAGCAATTAACAGCTCTCGGCTACCGTATGAAACGAGCACACACCGGCTTAGACGCAATTATCGCGTCATCGGCAAACTGTAGCCTCGAGTAACGAGCTTTTGAAAATTCCTGCGAAGACCCGGCTCCGCGCGGACATCGTTGTCCGAGGATTAAGATAACGATGCGAGCGAGCGGTGAAAAAAAGAGAGAGTAAGGGAAAGGGAGAAAGAGAGAGAGAGAGAGAGAGAGAGAGGGAATCAAAATCGGTGTCTCGTTTTAGGTGCGTGTTCGCCCCTCGCTGAAAGCGCAATTGGTTGCAGCGGCCGGGCGATTTAACGGGCGAACACGATGAAGACATTGGAGATGGTTCAAGCTCGGAAGAGCGGAACGCGTTGGCCGCTCACGCGTGTGCGACCCGCGTACCACCGGCGCGGCGCGAAGCGCGCGCTTCTACGTCCCGCGTCGCGTCGCGTTTAGTCGAGTCGTCGAGGTTGAATGCCGAGGCAACGAGCGTCACGCTCGTCGCTCGGTCGGTTGAGCGGTTGGTCGAGCGGATAAACGACGCTGTCCGTAAACCGGGCGCGCGGCGCCGCGCGCACGCCACGCCGCCCCGGCTCTCCCAGCCGGCCAAAGAAACCGCCGCTCGCTGAATCGCGCGATCAGCCACTCGAGAAACTTATACGACCGCGAAACACGAATCGCTTGGATCGCGGCGTTCCCGCCGACCTAGACCGGCTCCGCGCGAACCTACGAGCCTCACCGGAACACGTTCACCGCTGCCCACGGAAACCGGAAGGTTTCGCGTGGGAGGTCGCCGAATCGGTCGACCGGACTTTTACACGACTTTGCGCACGCCTCTGCGCCTCTGCGACGCGTCGACGAGTTTTTAGAATCCTGCGCGCGCGGACACCGTGAGGTGACTGTAACTTTCTAAAATGATGGAGGACGTGTTCGAACGAGCCGATCGATTAACCCTTATCGCACGCTGCGTTCGTCGCGATCGTCGAGAAATATTGACAACCATGACTTACGACGACGACGTGTAAATTCTTAGGAGTTGTTTAACCCTTATTTGGTACTTGATGGAGGTGGTAGACTCGAGATTCGAACGAGTCGTGCGTATTAACACTACGACTCCTTTCACGCTGCGTGGATTGGCTCTTGTTTGTCCTTAATCCTTTGCACTCGAATGGTGACTCAGAGGCACCGTTGAAATTATTCTATTACGTTCGAAAATAATTCTTATAACAATAAAGTTTAGATTTAGAAAATTGTCAAGGAGTGAGACTGTCGCAACGAGTTGCAAGAATTAATTTCGGACGCGTAAAAGTGCACAGTTTATTGCATAGAATAGAAATACTATGGGCCAGGAAAATTGCTTCACATTTACAGTTGAAATGGCTTCGAGTGCAAAGGTTTAATACTGTCCTTAACCCTCCGATGACCGACAAGGTCCCTGGGGACCTATGACGTTTTGAACGATGCGGCATTTTAATACGGTTCGTCCGAACAGCCGCAGCTTTCATGACTTTTATAAATGGAATGTCTGGAAGCTATTACAATCGTCATCGATACGATTCCGTGAAATTTTTCATCATTACCGTCGGGTTAAAGTCATTTATGGCGTCGATGCCCGACAAGGTCCGCAGGGACCTTGTGGGTAATTCCATGTAATTTGTTCTTGTCTTTTAGTCGTGGAGGTATTTTCGTGTAATTTGTTCGTGTTTTATGGTTTGGACGATTGTCGAGGAAGTGGTGCACTTCGAAAAAATAAGTGATTGTAAACGGATACACACGTGCACGATCGGCACAGCGCGGCGGTGATGCGCTCATTTGCCTCTGTATAAAGCAGCAATGAGTAAAAATCGTTTTCACGCCATCAACAGAACTATTCGATTTGATAATAGTAATACCCGCGGAGCAAGGCTACGTGAAAGTAAGACGGCTGCTATAGATGACATATGGACAATGATGATGGCTAATTTGGAAAAAGCGTATATACCACATGAATCGATGACTGTTGACGAACAATTGTTCCTGCAAAATATGGTATAAAAGTGTGGTGGCTCTGCGATTCCCAATCATATTACCCATTGAAGGGTATGATTTATGGCGGAAAGCAGCCTGGTGAAGAGCGTGAAGTGAATCAAGGACAACGAGTTGTCTTGAATTTGGTGCAGCGGTATGAGAAAAGCGGACGTACCATTTATGCTGATAATTTTTTTTCAACCTTGGAATTGGCATTGTATTTGAAGTCAAAAGAGTTGGCTTATGTTGGCACTGTAGGCAGCAACAAAAAATGCGTGCCACCTGCTTTTGTAAAACACAGATCACGAGAAATATACAGCACACTGTTCGGATTCTATCAAGGAGATGTTTCACTGTGCTCCTACGTTCCAAAAAAGAACAAGGCTGTTTTGTTGTTGTCAACTCAGCATTATACAACCAGAGTTCAGGATATCAAACCGAAAAAAAAACCAGAAGCTATTCTCGACTACAATGCCAGTAAATGCGGTGTTGACACAATGGACCAAATGTTGGGTACATATTCGTGTAAACGTGCAACAAAACGATGGCCACTAGCCATGTTTTACAACATCGTTGACATTGCTGCACTCGCATCATTCATTATCCATGATGAATTGATCACCACTTCGCAGTCAGACAAACGACTGTATCTTTTTCTTTATTATCGGAACAGGTACCACCACCGAATACAGATACCGCACCACCATTGGCACTACGTCGTAATCGACCATCTTGTCGTTTGTGTCGTCGAGTCGAATAAGCAACGCAAGAATGCTTATATCTGCTTTCTTTGCCGAATTCCTGTATGTGTTGAGCATTCCACTGTTTTAAAAAAATGCAATACTTCTAGCGCTACAGACGCAGTAGCCACCGAAGCAACACCAATAAATTAAATATAATATTGTTATTATTTTATTCTTATCTGCCCAAATATATATCCATACACATTTTGCAACATAGGAACAAACATAGGAACACAAAAGATTGAAATAGCACTATTACGGTTAACAATAAAAACTATTATATGTATCTCACGCCATATGAATAGAGAAGGTCCCTGGGGACCTTGTCGGGCTTTGACCGTTGAAAAAGTTGTCGGTCATCGGAGGGTTAACCCCTTGCCGTATTTTGACGAGTCTGGCTCGCTCATAGAGATTTCTATTAATATCGTGTTAGGTATAAATGTTTTTCCGTTCTTTTATGCAGGAATAAAATTCTGTGCTTTTGTCATCCGTATTTAACCATTTAAATAAATATTTTTTCCTTTTTACATCTATGAAATTATTACAATAGAAATAGTGTTCATTGTTGTAACTATGAAGAAAATAATACGCGAAGGGATTAATAGGACCAGATCATTTTTGTCTTTTGTATTACATTTATTTACTTCTGTTTCTAGATTATAATAACAGACGAATTCACTTTGATTTCGATTTTGAAGAAATTAATAATTTATTAATTTAGTAGATCTTGCGTGGCATTTTTATCACGAGTCTGACTCGTTATTATAGTGCAAGGCTAGGTTATTAATAGGCAAGATTATTAATATGTCAATTGTGTTAAACCTCTATGGACTGAATTATTTTTTTAAATATAAGAAAATTTATGAAACTATAATTATAAACGTGTATATGCAGGTTAAGAAAAGATTTAGCAGTTCAAACAATGTTGTTATAATTGATGTAGGATATATATAGTATGAATATAGTACGGGTCGGTAAATATTAATACACAGATTAAAGTAATCCTCTACCGCCTCGCCAAATCTGCAACGCTACACCGTAAATTTACTTGTACTTACTAATTTGGAAATATGCAACATTTACCGAAACAATAACATCGTCGGACAGTTGTCGGTACACTCCCACCGCCCCAAATACAATATAAACACAGCACGAATGGAAATTGGGAAAGACGAAGCGGCATTCGCCGGCGTTCGAGTAACGAAAATGTCTGCGAACAACATAGCTCTCAGAAATATCAACCGTTCGCAATCAAGCTAATCTTTTCCCGCCGCTTTGCGTTGCAACAACCGTGGATCAAACTAACTCTCGATCATTTTACCGGCAACACAGCCGGCTGTTCACCGTTCCCTTTTCATAAACGATTGCCAATCACAGTATTGGCCGCACGCAATAATTAACGGTGGTGCCCGTGAGCCACACTCGGATTGACAAGGGTTGAAATTGACCGGACAAAGCGTTCGACCGTTAAACAACCGTATTATTTGGGAGGGCGGATATCTTCCGTTCGGTTCAGGATCGTGGCCACGCCTAATAATAGAGCAGTTAATTTCGCCGCACCCTTTGACGGGGGGGGGGGGGGGGGTGGTGATGTATCGGCAAGGAAGGGCGCGAGGGTCGCGCGACGTGACCGCGACTATCGTCCCCGAAAAAGCAGGATCGTGAACGCGACGTGCCCGTCCGGGACTCGGGTCGCGATAAATCGTTTACACGAGCATAGTCGCCGTCGGCCCGACGGGAACGGGATAGGGGAGGATCGCGTCGCGCCGGAGGGGATCGCGACGGAACAGAACACGCCGGGAAATTAGTAGGGAAAGATAAAGACGGTCGACGATCGGTAGACGAATGGAGGGTCTCGAAGTCTCGAGTTCCTCGACGAGGACGAAGAAAGGGACGAAACGGAGCGGGGGAGGGGGCGACGGGGGATCGGTCTGCGGGCTCCCGCTCGCCCGCGTTAATGGGAATTTAATGTGCAACCGTTCGCTTCGCGGTTGCTCGCGATCTCTCCCGCGGTCATCGCCGCGCCGCCCTCTTCGGTCCCCCCCCATCGAGAACAGTTTCTTTCGTTGCCGGGCATCGAGGGGCCGGGAACCGTCGTTCTTATTATCCGGCAAGTAACCGTTTTATTCGCGGCGAAAGCGCAGCCAGCTGGCACGGGAGGCGGCTTTGTTCGCCGCGCGGCTCCGCTCGTTTCGGTGTGCGGAGTGTGGCGCGCGGCGAGACGTCCAGCGCGTCCAATTCGTTAAAGTCCTGTCTGCCGGAACGGCGGGAAGGCCATTCTGGATGTCTGTGAATGGGGGAGTGCCTCCGCGACGGAGCTTTTCTCCGGCGTCCTCCACCCTCGGGGACACGCGGCGCTCCTCCTCGAGCGAGATCTCCGTGTATCGAGCCCGCCGTGCCGAGGAAATAATCGTCGTGGATGCCAGGGGAGACTTGGCAATATCGCGGCGCCGCTCGGCGAATTTCGAGCGTTCCACGCGAAAACCGGCGCGACGCGTTACCACGCGCGGCCGATTGATTCACGGAGCACGACTCGGACGGCCCGGGCGTTTGGCAAGCACTCGCCGCGGGCGCGAAACACAACGAGACCGCACACCGTTCGCGCGCAGCAGCGGCGCTCGCCCGCCGGAAATCACAGCCATCGAAACGCTTATCTTCCCCGGCGTCGGACCACTCCCCCCTCGCCGCGGTCCCTGGGAACGGCGCGTAACCGTTGGGATCGACGCGATCGAAAACGTCCGTCCGTCGGGCGAAGTTTGACAGCGTCCTGGAGGGGCAGCGCGCGGCCAGCGAACGTCCGCGTATCGCTGACCGTATCATCGGCCATTTTCCGTGTCAAGTTCGTCTTGCCGTGGCCCGAGGGGCCACGCGCGGACGCTAATCCGATACGAGGGACGTTCGATATCGCGTTTCCGTGATTGCAGTTTCGAGAGGACTCTGCCGTACGCCCCGCGCCGCGCCACGCCGCTAATATCGTGCGCGAAGTTAAACGCGATTAGGGCCTCTATTACGGTCCATTAGCCTGCCGTTGCCAATGGTCGCGGGGCGCGGGAGAGGGCCTCGAAATCTCTGCCAATCACCGGCACGAAATTTCGTTTCGCCCGACCGGTAATTTCGTGGAATGCGCTCGGTTGCGAGGTGCAATGCCCTTCTGTCGCTGGGCGCAGACATTTTTCACACCCGCGTTCCAATCCCTCGAAACGTTAACTTCTACTTTTCATTACTAATTTATCCTCCACACTGGATTCGCTGGTATTATAATGTAAGGAGCTCGGTTAACGGAATAATATTAACTTTTATTTTACAAAGTATATACAGAAAACGTCTGTTCCCACGTGGCGTCACCGAAGAAGTGTGGCCACCACGTTCCGTTGTCCCTCGCCCGATCGATGATCCCAATCATTCATTTGTTTCACGCACACAATCATGCATTCATGTTCATCTTATTACTATGCATTCATACAACATCACACTCCTTCTTACATACCACACACTCTCAGCCATACTATACACTTGCAATAATTCGAATGTCCCTCGCGTTCGGGACTTTCCTTACGAGGTTAAGTACGACGCGTGCCCGGCGGCGATGCCGTACATTCCCGTGTGCGGGTTCCGATTGTCGCGCAGACCCTCGAAGCGCGACGCGGATGGATTATTTAACCGACCCCCGAACGGAACGGGCGCGGCGGGACCACGGGCCAGAGAAGTTTCATCAGGCGGCGAGACGGTCGATCGTAACTGGAAGCCGAGACAAAACGAAGGCGCGAGCCGCGGCGAAAACGGATTAATATTCCCGATACGGAGGACCCCGCGGATCCGAACGAGACGCGCTAAACAAGAAAGGAGAAAAAAAGGAAAACCGTTCCTCCCCCCTCCCCCCCGATTGTTCTCGTCTGTCGCGGATGTCGCCACCGCGACGAATTAAAATTCCGCGGGCGGACACGGCGCGACTGCGTTGCCGCGAGCCGGGAGGTCCTTCGAACCGAAATTAAATCGCGCCGCGATCTCCCGCAGACACCAGCCGCGCGCCCGACCGCCCCCCCTCCCCTCCCCGTTCCTCCGACGTCGATTCCACCCTCCGGGAACGAAATATTACGAGCACGGAATCGCTTTGCCGGGGGGGAGCCGCGCCGAAGGAAGTTGGTAGTCGCGCGGAGCGGCGGGAGGAACCTGGGAGCCCACGGTGGAGAAGGTCGAAGACACGAAATCGCAACAAGGAGGCCGGGAGCGGGCGGAGGGTGGCCGGATAAATACAATAGTTTCCCCGAGACAAAAGAAAAGGTATTTTATAGGGTCGAGGAGAGCGAAAGGGAGAGAGAGTGAGAGAGAGAGCAGTGCATAGCATGGCGCGGCGCGTCGTCTGGTCCCGGCTGTGTTAGATCCGCCCCCGCCCTCCATCTGGTTATCGCGGACGTGTACCAGCCTATATAGCTGGTCCTTTCCTCTCGTCACGGTGTCTGAACACGCCGCGTACGTTTCGTGGGTTAGGAGTCTCGACCGGTGGTGAAGAACGCCGGAGAGAGAGAGAGAGAGAAAGAGCCGCGTACAGAGACAGAGAGAGAGAGAGAGAGAAAGCATAACGACTGCCGCTGCGGACCGGGAGAGATAGCGAACCAGAGAGCAGAAAGAGAGAGAGAGAGAGAGATAGATACATAGAGAGAGAAATAGAGAGATATATAGAGAGAGGGAGACGGAGAGTACGCGTGCTCCAGACGGAATAAATTAATCGAGAACCAAGCTGGCAGAACTCCAGTTCGTTGCGTTTCCGTCGGAATTTGTGCGAGAGCGTGTCCCTTCCTCGCCGTCGGTCGTGCCCGCCGCAGCTCCCCGTAGCCCCTCGCAGTTCCCCGTAGCCCCTCGCAGCTCCCCGTGGCCCCTCGCAGCCGCCCGTAGTCCCCCCAAAGCCGCCACGTGTATCCTCCTCGCACGCACGTGTCTTCCGAGGTCCCACGACCTCGCTCGATAAGGATCGCGAGCGGACCTTCCGGATCGGACGAAAGAGGATACCGTCCGAGATGCGCCGGCTACCGCGCGGCGAGCCACTTTTTTGGCCTCTCTCTCTCTCTCTCTCTCGCGAGCGAGCGAGCGCGCGCGCGCGCGACACCGGCCGATTAACCTTCGCCCGGTCATTTTTGCGGCCATTCGGATCCGGCGGGATGACAAAAAGCATCCGGAATAAACGTAAATGGTCTAAACGTGTCGTAAAATGCACGAGACGCTCGCGCTTCCTTGCCAAGGCGCGATGGTGCTTTCGTTGGGAAGGGTCGACGCGTTCACGGACACTAACAATTTTAACCCTTTCCGCTGCGTTGTCTATTCTCAGGGGACGTCGTAATTCTTGTATATCGCTAGATATTATAGACTGTATAATATAATGTACACTGTATAATAGAAAGTATACTATATAATATAATATAATTTAAAATATACTGTATAACATAAAATATACTATATCATATAAAATATACTATATCATATAAAATATACTATATCATATAAAGGTTCGTAAGGGCTGGTGGGTACCATCTACACCGACGCGGAGTATAAAGGGTTAAACCCTTGCCGTACTATTTGCTTTCAAATTCCGTGATAAGAATTTCTTCCATCGCACTAGTTTCTTTGAAGAAAAAGGAATTTCATGTTTATTGTGTGCTTACATCGAATGGAACGTTTAAATATTGCTGATAAGAGAATTTTCATTCCTACTTAAAGGAACGGATGAACATTTGTACCTAACAGCTTATTGTTATAAATCTCCTTATTTATATCATATGTTATACAGGGTGGGGCAAATAAAGTGTTACAAAGCAATATCTCCATTATCGTTAATGATACGCGAAAATGCTTGAGGAACGTTCGAGTGCTCGGAATATCACATTTTTTAAGTATAGTATGATACAGTATGTCGCGTAAGTAGTGTACCAAAAAGAAAAGAGGAAAGAAGAGATGCTACGATAAAAGAAAAGATATAATGGAAGATGAGCTAAGGGATCGAGATATTTAAATAATGTGAAAACGGAGAGAATAAAAGAGAACAATGTATTCTAATAGTTATGCACAATGAATGCTATATAGCATCCGCGTCGACGCAGATTACGTTAAAGCGTTGAATAATTTCGAAAAATAAACGCTGTATAGAATTCAAGGCAGGACGGTGTGGCTTATGAATAGAGTTTGGATCTTTATGCAAAATGAGAATTGCTTAATTTAATTCTGTGGACCGTGTTAATATTGACTAGGCACAGTGGTCGATTTCCATACGAAAAGCAGAAAGGAATATGTATAAATTAAAATGATACATTTGAGCCTTACTTTTTTATTTTATATACTAGTAAATATTGAACATCCTCCCCATTTTCATAATGCGGACATTGTTCTGAAAAACAAAACAATTTTATATAAAGAAAACAACTTTAAAAGTTGTATTGTTTCTTGGAGAAATACTTTCGACTTCTTCATCGTTTTTTTTTGCTCAGATTTGACATCAATGACAGTAAAAGCCTGCATACAATAAAGAAAGAAATAATCTATAATTAAGAAAAGTATAATCTATAGAAATAAATTATAATTCAGATATATTATAAAGAAAGAAATAATCCAAGTAATCTATAAGTAAGACATATAACAAAGAAAGAAATAATCCAAATAATCTATAATTAAGACATATAATAGGGAAAGAAATAATCCAAATAATCTAGAAATAATCTACAATTACGATAATAAATACCACCCATTACTTTCAACAGAGTTCCATGAAATATTGACAATTTATTCAACCTATTCAAAAACTCCAAATTGCATTTCTTTCTCGAGGAAACGAGACCCCGTCACGGCTACCAGCTATATCGCTGGCACGCCAAAGGAAAATACGATCGTCGTCCGAGCCCCCACGATTTTCTCGAGAGCGGCATCCGCGCGGTGCCGCCGATGCGTCACGATTATTATTCGAAGAGTGACGCGTCGTCGTCGTCGTCGCGGCTTCCGACAAGAAGCCGCGGCGAGAAGCTGATCCCGGTAAAGCCTCGGCCGCGATCGCAGCCGCGGGGGCTTAAAGCGGCGGCTGCGGCGGCTACGGCGGCGCTCTCTCTATTCAGGAAGCCGGGATCAACGGTAACTGCGCAATTCACCGGGTAATTTTGACGGGAGCATTGTCCCCGTGGAGCCCCGTCCCGCAAAAGGGCGGTCCCCGTGCTTTTGCGATGCTTTGACCGAGAAGCGGACGTAATCGTATTAAAAAAACCGAGGAGGAAAGAAGAAGAAAAAAAAAAAAAAAAGCGAAGAAAAGAGGAGAGAGGAACGGACCCCCCTCCCCCCTTAAAACGTGCCAGTGTATAAAGCGAAACGACGCGCGACGCATCGAGAGATTCGTCGAGTGTGACGTTGCTCGGGCGCGCACGGCAAACTGGTTCCGCGCGGGGAGGCACGGAGGGTGCGAAAACGCCATCAGCTGTGGCGGCCCACGGGCTGTAGGGCGTTCAATGGGCGACGGGAATCTTCTTGCGAAACTGTTTTTCCGCATCGCCGGCTCCGTGGCTCCTGCGCCGCGTTTCGCTTTTCCCGTTCGAGGGAGGCGACGGGAACGAAAATTCCGAAGAATTACGCGCGCCGATTTCTTCTTCGCCGGTCAGAGGGCTTAATTGGGCTTCATAATTTTTTTTTCTTTTAGGTGCATCGATCGCCGATTAATAAACTCGGTTAAACAAGAAAGATGAGTAAAACTCGTAGTAACTTCGAGGGATCGGTTCAAATATCTTTAAAAGTGGGCACAATTGCTATTATTTATTCATTAAAAATTATTATTTTTATTTATTTAAAGGCTGTTAGATTCTTTTAAACTATACCAATGGAATCTTGTTGGTTTATAGTCATAATATTGATTATGTTATAGATTATTAATATCGGTAATGGGGATAATATTAACTCGATTTCTCATAACCGTTTTAATTAGGACAGACATTATAACAATATGAAATATTTATTTTTAGGAACTATTCACACTACAGATTTTATACATTTATGATAAAGTCGAGCAATAGAAACTAAGAATGTCACGTATTAAGTACTGAAATTCTCTGCTTGACTTGCATGTCTCGTAATTAACGCAAGCAATTTTCATTTTGCATAAAAATCTACAGTCTACTCGTAATTGATACAAGATGTATCAGTATATCATCCTTAATTTTGGTTCTTTCAAAACGATATTACATCGGTAAATAAACCATATGGTTTAAATCATTGATAAACGGTTAATTTTTGGTTCCGATTACGCAGCACGGCTACACTCCCATTCCGCGTAATACTATTCGAATAAATACACGCGCAGCAACTACGTATCCGGTAATCCGCATTAATCAGTACCAGCGACCGAGGCAACGTTGGTTACAGGAGTTATCGAGAACGGTAACCGATACGGTTTGCGTTCTCGATCTGGCATCGAGAACGCCTGAGAATAAATTGCCTGTCGGAGTCTGTTCCGGTAGTTTTACCTGTTCGAGGGGGCCCCTCGCCGACGCCGTCCAAAGTTTCTAAACACGCGAGACTCGATTAGGTAAAATAATACGTCTGCGCGCTCTCGGTGGGGGGGGGGGGGGGGGGTCGGTCGGTTCGATCAGCTCCGCATAGGGTGCACGCGGCCCGACGTGTTCGACAGTCGATTGCGCGAGGAGCCCATCATCCGCGCCGAAGGAAATTAGCTTTTCCTGCCATTTATCAGACGGCCGAGGGGAATCGGTCGGCGGTGAATGCGCGAGCGGCGTCCCGCGCGGAGCGGAGAGGAGACAAGTGTCGATACGCGAGCGAAAAGACGATACGAAACGAGACGGAAGGGGGCGGGGAGGCGGTGTAGCCGCGACGCGTCGGAAGGGGAAAGAAATATCGAGATAATTAAGCAGGTTCCCCGCTTTCGCCACCGCAATCGTTATCTTCGCCGATCATCCCGCCGACTCGACGCGGCGACTCCGTGGCTGGAGACGGGGGGGACGCGACGACCGGCAGATTGTTCGCCGATTTCGAGGCGCGTGAACGGGGGATGGGGACCGACTGCGGTTACCTCGTCGCAAAATCTCGGCGACGATAACGGCGGCGACTTATTAATCTTGCGTCACGGGAAATCGCGCGACACTCGAGGAGTACGAGAGTTTGCGGATCTCTGTTATCTTAGATATGTTGGTAACATATTGTGACAAGTAGATGGCCAGGAGTTTACGTGATTTCAATTAATCACATGTGACGAGAAACTTGCTAATGTTCTCAAAGATATGGTGAATGATATATGACTTTTTTAACGCTAGATTTACCGAGCACTAAAAGTAACTATATTGCCTATATTGGTTTATAAGAGCAATAATTTTTAGTTGTAGCTATTAGACATTTATTTTAATTTTTAACACTAAACGTACCGGCATTTTTCTATACCTAATCTTACCATAGAATTTTTGTCGGTAAAAAATAAGCTACGAGAAAAACGGAAAGTGGGAAATTGAATTATCGGATGATATAAGAATTTACAGAAAGTCGAATGACCGACAGAAATAACAATAAATGTAAGAATTAGAAATGTAAATTTTCAAAAGGGGTCATTTGACCCCTCTTGGTACGTTTAGTGTTAAATAATGTTACTGTATTATTTGCCCCAAGTAAGTACATTGAACAAATAACTCGTAAATATATCTTCATAATCCAAGTATACGAAAATTAACCCTTTGCAGTCGGAGACATTTTGACTTCAAATCCTGAACAATTTTCCCGAACTACGGAATTCCCTTGTTCCGTGCTTTACGATTATTATATTTCATGATGACCGTATTTGAAAATTATAATTACAAGATTAGCAACCCGACATTTTGACAGGTTCCGTGAATCTAATATTAAATTATATTTATGAAGCGCGGTATCGCCAAGGTAACGTTACTATATTCTCACAGAAAGCACAAGGGACTCGTAGACCACCCAGCGGACTATATCAAAAGCAGACCTCTAAGATTACAGCAGTACGGATAAACTTGGCGCACCAGCCCCTATTACAGCGCTGGCTGCGAGAGTCGGGGAAGCGACGATGCGGACCGGAAGCGGCGGGAAATCGCGTGATAGGGCCGCATAGCCAGGGACGTCGATTTTTTTCAAGAACGGTGATACAAAGGCAAACAAAAAGGAAAAGAAGAAACGGTAACCGGGGGGTGGGGAGTACGCAGAAGGGGTGTCCCCTTTGCACGCGAGTCATCCTTTTTACGAATGCCAGCGGTTCTGATTCTGCTGTTCTCCCTTCCGACTCTCTGGCCGATATACCGAGCGATTTGCTTTTTGTCGGTCGAGCATCCAGACGCGATCCAATTCCGCCGAAATACGAGGGGCCCGGTGGCCGAGCGCGCGCGCGCGCGCACTGCCGATTCGTTCGTTCGCTCGCTCGCTCGTTCGTTTCGCGCTATCGACCATTGTCCCGCGCGCGCTTTGAAACCCCCCATTGATCCGTGCCGGGGGGGGAACCCCCATCCCGCGATTTTCGCCGTTGCTCTTCGAGCCCCGTCCCGCGCGTCCGATCGTGTTCGATCGCCAGGCCCGATCCAACGGCGGCGGCGGCGTCCTAACTATCGTCTCGCGCCGGTGTCCGCTCCGCATTCATCGATTTCTGTCTACCACTTTCCGCTTTTGTCTACCACTTTCGAACTCTCACCGACGAGCCGCGCCGCGCCGTCTGATCGCCGCCGTCCGACCGGTTTTCTACTTCGTTCGACGCTCCGTCAAGGGTATTCCTTCCCCCCCCACCCCCTCCTGGACGGCCGATATCTCCGTGTCGAAATAAAACGCGCGGGGAGAGGGGGGGATCGTTAACCACGCGGCACGACGTTCCACGAGCCACCCGGGGTCTCTCGGTCTTTTCATCGGACGTTTTTATTTACGACGGAGGAAAGTGTATTTCATTGGACGTCGCGTCGGTTCCTCGGTACTTGTCGTGCCGCATTTAATTTTTAATTTAATTGATTTCATCGGGAAACTGTTTTTCCATTGGCAGCGGTGTATTATGGGAGGCTGTGTATTATGTAAAGAGAGAGAGAGAGGGAGCTTTACGGTGACGGAAATGCGGAATACAAAATGTTTCCGATAGTAGTCCGGTCCGATGTTGTCGATAAGGGTGGAACGATGCTATCTCGAGGTTTCGTCAAGGTTATATTTTATGCTTTTGGAATAAAAATGGTCGAAGCAGATTCAAAATAATTGGAATATTAAAATTATCTGAGAACATTTATATATTTATTTTTGAATCACTGAAATTATTAATTTATTATTTAGAAAACAATTTCTACTTGATTTATGTTTCTTCGATCGAGAAAGATCATTTTTATAAATTGAAGAGGAGGAGTTGTATTTTATCATTTCAGACTTCGTTTTCGAGTAAAAGTAGGTTGACGAAATGATGCTGTCGAATTGGTATCAAGTTGCGCGTCTGACTATGACATGCCAATTCTACTTCTCGTCGTAATCAAGCTGCGCACACTTAATGCATCTTTCACTCGGTTTTCTCAAAGACATAGTCTTAAGTAAAAAAAAGTTACTGTTTTTCTCGACTTATTTCTTTATGTTTAATCAACCCATGGACAATTGGACCATAATTTTAGAACCACCCTATACGCTTTCAAAGATTAAATAACTATAGTTTGCTTCCGTCTATAATTAACTTTATATTGATTGAATAAGACAAATTATATTTTTTCTATTAAAAAAATAAAGAAAATAGGGGAATAAAAGAATCTTTCTATTAAAAAATACACAGACTAAAAGAATCTTTCTATCAAAAAATACACACACTAAAACAATCTTTTTACTCAAAACTAAATAAACCGAAAAAATAACAAACTTTCCTTAATCCAATAAACCAAACCGGATAAAAGAGTTAAAAATTGGTTTCTCAAAAAATAAACGAGATAAAAGAGTAAACAATTTTAACACGCCGTACTCGCACGCAGAAAGTTAATACGAAAACAAAGCAACGGCTGTGAATGAATTGGTCACGGCAAAGTAAACGACGCGCCACTGGCTTAGCCCACGATAGCTGCGCAGTTGCATAACCCATTCTATTTCCCACGGCGCGGTTAAGGGTCTCGGAGCACGGCGAATGCAACCGAGATAACTACAAGGAGGTTTTCCCGGGGCAGCTGCCGGTCTTCGGGAGCGTCTCGGATCCTCGGGTCGTCCTCGACAGGACTTTAATCGCGTCGCCTCCCTCGATTCCCTTTCAGCCGGTGGTAATCCGGCCACCGGGATTGACTAGAGGATTTCTCCGGGAAAAATCTTTTTTCACGAGGGGCAGGGAAGGGTAAGCTTGATCCTACGACTCGAAGGAACCATCTACGAGGGACGTCGAATGCTTCTCTCCCTCCCGTTCCCTCCGGTTACCTCTAGTTCCCTTCGGTTACCCTACGGTTTCACGGCGCTCCTCTCCCACGACTCGCCGATACATCATTCTCCTCCTCGCGTTGCCTCTCGCGGTTCGTTACGCGATGAGAAAATATCGGCGCGAACACCCCGCTCGAAGAATGGCTCTGCCATTTTTTCCCTTCCGCCTCTCCCTCCCTCTCTCTCTCTCTCTCTCTCTCTCTCTCGCGTCTAGCCTCGCCCGGCCCTTCTTCATCCAGCAGCGTTCCTCTCTTCCTCGGATGGTGCTCGTCGCGATCGTGGAAACGCGGCGAGTCACGCAACAACGACTTCCGGATTTCCACGCTCGAATCGTTTCGGTGATGTACGGGCGCGGCCGGGAAACACGCTCTCCTCCCTTTTTTTTCGCGCAGTCTTTTATCCTTGGAAACGGTAAAAAGCCCGCGCGAGCGCCAGGCCTCGCGCGCGTTTTCCCTTTGTGCCCGATCTCGCCCTCGCCGCTTTATCTCGGTTCGGTGTACGCCTCTCGCCTCTCGCCTCCCCCCTCCCCACTCCTCCCGATGTATCTTATTTTAATTTATATTACCGCGCAACCCGTGCTACAATATGCGGGTAATATTTCAGCCAGAACGCGGCGACCGCGCGACGACGACTGCCCCGAGGATTTACCGCGGCCCCCCCGACCCCCGACCGTCTTCTTCTGCTACGCTCGTTGCGCGAAGGAACCGTTGCTCGCGACAATTGTTAATTATCCAGGTCGTTTATCAAATTAGGGTAACGGCGACGATTTTATGACTCTCGGCACTCGGTGTCCGTATCACGGGCGAAAGTAACAGTACTTCGTGTTACGTTACGAGGACAACGGAAGGATTTACTTTTAACCCTTTCGTGCTTAACGATTTTTTTCAAAGCTACAGATAACTTGTGTTTGCAGTTACTAATTTATGGTCATTTATATTTAATAATTTATACTCATTTATATTTATTAATTTATGATCGTTTACATTTACTAATTTATACTCATTTATATTTATTAATTTATGGCAATTTTTATTTACTGACTTGTTAAAACTTATATTTACTAATTTATGACCGTTTATATTTACTAATTTACATTCATTTATACTTACTAATTTATACTCAGTTATATTTATTAATTTATGGCAATTTTTATTTACTAATATGTTGAAATTTATATTTACTAATTTATGACCGTTTATATTTACTAATTTACATTCATTTATATTTATGAATTTATGGCAATTTTTATTTACTGATTTGTTAAAATTTATATTTATTACTTTATGACCGTTTATATTTACTAATTTATACTCATTTATATTTACCAATATATGACAATCTACATTTATTAATTTGCATCACTTTATATTTACTAATTCATGACAACATACATTTACCAATTTATGATAATTTATATATACAGTATAACAACCATTACTTCAAAGTTTAAATATTGATAACATAACGGTGAAACTTTATTTCGGTTTAATACGCCGGCACGATATCCATATTTAGTAGACCAAGTTTGAAATTTTCATAACTAGGCTGGCGATATTATAGGGCAAGGGGTTGAGCGTAGAAAAATTTAATTGTCTGCCATAATTACCGCATTAACTGGCAGCGGTCGCAAATTAGATTAGACATGCATGATATAGTTACGAAACGAGTATAATTCTATTATGAAAAGGATCATAATTTCCGAGGTAACGGTAATGTCCCATCCGGTGCGTGCTCCATTTAATGATAGTTCCCCCGTGTTATTAATCTGCGGATGTTTACGCAAAATAGAAACTTCGCGTTTTAGTTATACGAAATAGAAGTAACATAACAATGCATTTCTCCTTTCGATGGTTTTCAAAAACTAGAACTTACGTCACGATTTCCTGAAATTCTTTTAATGTTTTCATTGTTCTATATTTCTGTTACTCTTCTTTTGTTACCATTATTATTTATTGATTAAGAGGGTAGAATACTGTTTAGAGTATCGATTAAAAAAGGGTAAAATACTCTTTAAAGTATTGATTAAAAGGGCAAGATACTCTTTGAAGTATAGGAATATAATGTACACGGTGATTTAATTCGAAAATACGTAGTGCAAATTGCGTCGGAAGATTTTCGTCAAGAGTGCATAAAGTCCACAGTCTCGTTACTTCGTAGCTTTTTCTTGGTAAGAGGAAGTGTTCGGCTCGTTGATATATTGGAGTTAAATAAATTATTCAACGGGCCCTAGTTCCCGTTTCTCACTTTACAGCGCGCGTTGCTCAAGTATCGAACGGCCACTGTCCGACGCCACTCACCGAAATTCTCCGCGCTCAGCCATCCCTTAGCTATCGTCTGAGGCCGAAAGTGTTGCGCCTACCTGAAACAATAAAAAAAACCACATGTACTCTCCGACTGCGAATCGCAATTTAATTACTTTACAATTTAGTCAATATTTATCAGCAGCCACGCGTTGTCATTATCGAAAAGAATCGAGTCAAAATGATCGGTAACGCGTATTTTATTTAAAAATTGTTAAACAATATCTTTACAAATAAACGATTAATTCAGGATTATTTGCTGTCGCTAATATACATTTTTATGCAGCATGGAGATGCATGTAGTATCCGAAATTTATTGCAGAAATCAATGTAACTAATTGTTATACGTTTCATCTGAATCATGTATTATGTATTATGTTTTAATTGATTTTGTGCCTTGCGGTAATGGGCATTTACCATGCTTACAATAAATTAATTATGTTAAATTCTGTAACATTTAACACAATAAAATTCAATTAAAAGCTATGAATACTGTGACGACAAGACGTCAAGAAGAACGTAAAGTCTAACTACGCTCCTGCTTAACATTCACATTATATAGAATGCACTTATATGGATGATCTTACATGAAAAAAGACAAATCAAAAATACGGAACAATTCTATTATTTTTAACCTTGTTGTTGAGAAATTTTTAGCGATCTGAAATAATTCTAATATCATTAGAATCAACATCATCCACTATGTTACTTATTTCTGACTATAGAGTCAGAGAGAATTTAAACAAAAATAAGGCATACCATTTTTATTACCAACTTATCTAATTAACGATTTCTTAATATTTTTCTTAATAAGACTAGACAATTTTTATTTCTATATTTTGATAATAGAAAAATTTATTTTTATTTCCTTGCAGAAGAAATTAATAATATTCATACTTAACAGATCATACATAGAAACTTTATCACGAGTTTTACTAGTTATTATAGTGCAAGGGGTTAATTAAAAAAAATTGTTAAAAATGTTAAATATTTAAAATCGATCTTCGCGTCAACGAAGCAGCAAGTTAGGAGGTTTTACTCCTTATTTGTCATTTATATTTTTTTTTACGCCTCTGCTCGATGCTGGCACACCCTGTACAAAGCAAGCGCACATCTCGGTCGCTCTCGGTGCTCGTTAGGATTAGCGTCGGTACGCGCGCCGAGATTTATTAAGCGTCTCTGGGATCGACGGATCTCGATCGTTCGACAGAGCGACACACCGCGGGGGAGCCAGGGGGTGGTGCACCAGACGGTAATTATACTAGGTCCGGTGCTCGAGGCTCGCTTCGGCGATCGATGCGAAGAAAGATCAACGAACGCGAGGACCGAAGGGGATACGCGAACGTTCGCCGAGAGAGACGGAGAGAGAAAGTCACAGAGAGAGAAAGATAGAGAGAGAGAGAGGGAGAGGGAGAGAGAGATAGATAGATAGAGAGAGAGAGAGAGAGAGACATAGAGGAAGAGGAAGGCGGAGAGAGAGACAGAGAGAAAGACATAGAGAAAGAGAGAGACAGAGAGAAAGACATAAAGAAAGAGAAAGACATAGAGAAAGACATAGAGAAAGAGAAATACAGAAAGAAAAAGCATAGAGAAAGAGAAAGACATAGAAAAAGAGAAAGACATAGAGAAAGAGAAAGACTGATAGAGAGAGAGAGAGAGAGAGAGAGAGAGAGAGAAAAGCCAAGAGAGCGATAGAGAGAGAGAGAGAAAAGCCGAGAGAGAGCGATAGAGAGAGAGAGAGAAAGAACGAGCCGGAGAACGCGGCCAAACGGGACAATGGTCGCGGCCGCTTTGTCTTGAATACTTATGCGTTTCCCTGCTCGGTTCTCGTTGCCCGGCAATTATCATCGGAGAAATATTACGTCGTCGTGCGGGAATGGAAAACCTTGAAAAGAAATCGAGAGAAACCGCGACCCTCCGCCGACGCCGCTACGTCGGCCGGGGTAGTCCGCGCGATCTTCGATCGGGACACGTTCGCGTCGCTTCCGCCATCTGGAACTATCATTACTGTTATTATTATTGCCAGCGGAAGACCGCCCCGTTGCGTACCGTCTTTATGGTCGGATAAGATGAATTTACAGAAGAGAATGCTTGCCAGAACGATCCAGGAATCGATTTCTAAGGAAGATTCGACTGCCTCGACTCGGTTGCGCGCCATCTTGTCCGCGGCATACTGCGCACGAGTGGACGAAATTTTTATAAGGAAATTTTTTTAATACAAAAAAACTGTCTCTTTGATACAAGGAATTGTCTTTTTAATATAGGAAACCGTCTTTTTCGTCGCGCATCAATATATTATATATTATATTATATATATTATTAATATTAAATTTAAATTTCTTCCCTCTATTAAATTTTCAAAAATTATGAATAACATTAATGAAAATAATTTGGGCAAGGATGCACAACACCAGGCGAACATCATAATTCTAAACAACGATCAAACAGAGACTTTAGCTTACGTCGCATTCATAGTTCAGCATTCACGCAAAACGCCGCTGTGCGCAATTATCGCGCATGCGTGGCTTACCCCCACTCCTTGCGTAACTTATTTTCCTGACCACACCGACCAGAACCGTATTCGCACCGCTTTTATTGTCTCGCATCTATTTAACGAATCAGAATCTGATTTAGTTATCTTTGGCAGTATAAAAGAGTGTAAAATAAAAAAAGGTTGGCGCAACGAAGGCAGAGAGTGAGAGAGACAGAGAGAGGGAGAGAGAGAGAGGGCGGAGATGCGGCAGGGAAACAGCGTAGGTTCGCCGAACCCGTTCCCCTGGAATTAATTTGCGTAATTGGTGTAAACAAGACACGGTCAACTAATTGCCGGGCCTCCGAGCGGCGCGGCGGCCCCGTTTCCCGCGTAAACGATCGAAATCGACCGAAATTTAATTGTTCGACCGTTACGTGGACAACGCTGGCCGCTCTCGTCTTGGCGCCCCCGTTCATCGACCTCGCGCGCGGTTTGCGTTACGTTTAGAGCGACGATTAGTTTGCCAGAGGACGGTCAACTTTGATTGGAGATTACGCGAAGAGTGCCCATGCTGTGATTCGATCCAGGGACGGAATAAACTGTTAGCTGGTTGCGAAGGTACGAGGAGTCAACCGCTTAATGGTTTCGCCGTCGACGGTGAACCCTGCCGTGCGCTAAAGACGACCGGCATGCTTTATAATAATTATAGAAGCGTAGTTACTTAAACTTCTTATCGCTTTTATTATTACGTGAACTTGAATTGAGAAATTTATTGTCATTTAGATGTCTCACTATTTCGATTATAATGTGTGCTCGAATTAAGAAATTTATTCTTATTTAGACATTTTACCATTTTTATTATTATAGAAATTATTATAGAATATTATTATAGAAATTTATTCTTATTTAAACATCTTTCCATTTAAGAAAATTCAATCATTTCCTACAGATCTAGCTTTATAAAATCAAAAAGGTTCAAATAAAACATGTAAAACCTATCATTGTAATCGCCACGGTAGGTTAGGTGTTAACCAAGGGCGTAGCCATGGGGTGAGAAGTAGGACACTCGTTTCTCTCTAACCATTCGACGATTTTAATTCCGGCTAATCTATGTCGTCCCACTTTCATGAAAAATCCGCAAAACGCAAGAGCGTTGAAAATGCAATTCACGGACCCTAATTTTTCGGTTTTAATTCGGTCGAATCTTTGATTCGCCGAATAATTCTCGATGGTCGACGCGACGGCGAGAGGTGTTAAAGGCGTGGATAAAATCTGTCGAATCGGTGGAAAACTCTTAAGGGAAGGCGGGAACCGTCGCGCGTCACCGAATTTCGGTAATGAAATTAAGTGGCGGGGACGCGGCCCGGGGTCTCGTTAGCACGGAGCTTAGAGGCAGCGATCTCATCGGCGGAAACAGGAGAAATTTGATAAAACGCCGGGAGCCGGTGGGCAGATGGCGGAGCGGGAGCGCGTGCCGCGTGAATTTCGTGGGCAAAGGGAGAAGCTAAATGGTCAGCACGGCGCGACACTGAGCGCGGAGGTCTCTCTGTTAAACGCCTGGCAAATTGGAACGAAGTTAGAGCGCGCGTTCGCCGACGAGACCGTCGCGTCTCCTCTCTCCCCCTCTCTCCCCCTCTCTCTCTCTCGCCCTCTCGCCGCTTCGTCTCTCGCATCGACTAGTTTCTGTACACTGTACACACTCTGTATACCGTGTTTCGTTCCAGTCCTGGCGTCCCCCCGGACTCGCCTCGGCCTCCTGGCTCCTCGGTGGTTCTTCGAGGCGCGTCGGCCACGCGGAATCAAATTAATTCGAGTCGACGTCGCGTCGTCTTTTGACCTGTTAACCAGCAAGGCGAGACTCGTCGTCGTCGTCGTCGTCGTCGTCGTCGTCGTCGTTGCACAGTGATACTTCTATAATTTCGCGGAACTTAATTTTCAATGAATATCTTCCCTTTGTTTTTCTTTTTCATTGTCCGCTTCATCATTCTCTGAAACACCTGTAACGATCCTGTGCCGTAATTTACGCAAATGCGATCCTCGTCGAGTCTCGTAATTTTATTCTGTCTTGTCTTTTTTTACTTGTTTCATGCTCTGTATCAAGTTGTTTCAAACGTTTATATTTTTACAAGTAATGAGTAATCTCCTGTGTATGTTCAGTAAATAAATAAATGAAGGAGTAATTGCGGATCTATTATTCGTATACAGATTTATCTAAAACTTTTACGCAACGTCCCGTATACTTAGATACAGTTTAGATAAGATTTTCCGCGCAGATGCGAATCGTATACCACACGATTATTATAACAATTTACGGCCATTCTCTCTCGACCGTTTTCGTGATTTCTTTACTTGATTAAATCGCTGTGCCATCAAAGCTATAAGGAACTATCCTTAATTCTTGTCTTGGTGTCATTACCATCGTAATAGGTTACTGTTATTACCATAATTATTATTATTCTTATTACAAACTCGTTTTCGTTCGCTATTCTTACACTTCCTGTAAAACGGGATCCGACCTGTTCACGCAACAAATAAATTAAATTGAGACGAAAAAGCTGTGATTACTCGGAATGCTGATTCATAATGATTTTTAGCATAATTTTACCAGAAAAATTTGCAAATATCATAATTGACCATATAATGAATTTTTTCTCTACAGAATACAGATATACTCTCGATAATAATCAAAAAATTCTACTATTTTCTACGATTATACTTTGCATCATATAACACATATCACGTAAAATATTAAAAAAGAAATATATCAAAAGCACACCTTAAATAGTGAAATAATGCAATAATAACAGTGCAATAAGTACAATAAACATCAAAGTTCGAATGCAAA